>NC_142425.1:2976875-3133750 GCF_059516105.1 Syngnathus floridae
CCGACACCTTGAGTTTGATTCCCGCATATGACCGTGTCAATGTGTGTGACCAAATAAATAAGTCAAAGTCACTCAGCTTTATTGTCAATTTCTCCACATGCCAAAGACACACAAAGAAACCGAAATTTCGTTCCCCGCTATCCCACGGTGACAAGACATGGCCCACAATAGATAATCAAGTAAACAAGTAAACAACAGCGTGCTGAATAAATAATGAATAAATAACACAACAAATAAATAAATAAGAGGAGCAAAAAGGAGCAAGTGAGCGTACAGCAGACATTCCAGAAAATAGCGCAACAGTGCCGCACGCTACGCAGAAGGCGGTAGCGAGTTCAGGGTCCTAACAGCATGGAGAAAGAAGCTGTTGGCGAGTCTGGTGTTGCGGGAGCGCAGACTCCTGTACCTCTTCCCAGAGGGCAGAAGGTCAAACAAAGAGTGAGCTGGGTGACTCACATCACTCGCAATCGTGATCGCCTTGCGGGCGAGATGGGAGGTGTAAATGTTCTTCAGGGAGGGGAGCGAAGCACCAAAAATCTTACCAGCCTATTCACTATGCGCTGCAGGGCCTTCAAGTTCTGTTCAGTGCAGCTACCACCCCAGACAGCGATGCAACTGGTGAGGACGCTCTCAATGGTGCCACGGTAGAATGTAGTCATGACGGTCGGAGGAGCACTTGCTCGCCTGAGTTTCCGCAGGAAGTACAGGCGGCGCTGAGCTTTCTTCGCCAGTGACGCGGTGTTTGCGGACCAGGAGAGGTCCTCACTGATGTGCACCCCCAGGAACTTGGTGCAGCTCACCCTCTCCACCACAGCACCGTCGATGATCAGCGGCAGGTGTTTTGTGTGACCCTCCCGGAAGTCAACAACGATTTCCTTGGTCTTGTTTACGTTCAGCAGGAGGTTGTTGTCCCTGCACCACGTGGTCAGAAGGTCAACTTCCGACCTGTACCGAGTCTCGTCGCCCTGCGTGATGAGACCCACCAGAGTCGTGTCGTCAGCAAACGTCACTATGCGGTTGTCGCTGTAAGTCGCAGTGCAGTCATGCGTCAGCAGGGTGAAGAGCAATGGACTGAGCACGCAGCCCTGGGGGGCCCCCGTGCTCAGCGTGATGCTGGCGGATATTTTGTCGCCAACACGGATCACCTGAGGCCTCTGACAGAGGAAGTCCAGTAGCCAGTTGCAGAGGGAGGTACTGAGGCCCAGCTCGTCGAGTTTGCAGATGAGTAACTGCGGCACAATGGTGTTGAAGGCAGAGCTGAAGTCCACAAACAGCAATCTCATGTATGAGTCCTTTCTCTCCAGGTGGGTGAGGGGCGAGTGGAGGGCAGAGCAGATGGCATCCTCAGAGGACCGTTTGGCACGGTACGCAAACTGGAAAGGGTCAATGGTGGGGGGGAGAACGGATTTGATGTGCTCCATGACAAGCCGCTCAAAGCACTTCATGATGATGGGCGTCAGTGCCACGGGGCGGTAGTCATTGAAGCAGGACGGTGCAGGTTTCTTCGGCACAGGAACGATGGTGGCCGCCTTGAAACACGAGGGGACGATGGCCTGCTGCAGGGAAACGTTAAAGATGTGCGTGAAGACACCCGATAGCTCCCCAGCGCAGTCCTTCAGCGCTTGACCCGGGATGTTGTCAGGGCCCGCCACCTTACGGGTGTCAATAGCGGTAAGCGCCCTCCTCACTCCATCGGCAGAGAGGCGCAGGGGCTGCTCGTGTGGGGGGGGGGAGTGGTCTTCAGCGGGCAAGTGCTGTTCTGGGCGTTGAAGCGAGCAAAGAAGCGGTTAAGATCGTTCAGCAGACAGACGTCGCCCTCACAGCTCCTCGGCGCGGGCTTGTAGTCCGTAATGGTCTGAATGCCCTGCCAAAGGCTACGTGCGTCCTTGCTGTCCTTGAAGTGGGTGGAGACCTTGCACGAGAACGCCTTTTTGCTTCTTTGATGCCCCGGGACAGGCCGACCCTCGCTGTCCTCAAGCCAGCCTCATCCCCCGCTCTGAAAGCCTTGTCCCTGGGCCTCAGCAGTCTGAGGACACCCCCTGTCAGCCACAGCTTCCAGTTCGCGCGAGTGACGACGGATTTTGAGCAAGTCACATCATCGATGCACTTCGCGATGTAAGAGGAAACAGAGTCAGTATACTCCTCTATGTCCGTCCGATCGTTGTAGGTGGCCGCCTGGTTAAACAAGTCCCAGTCAGTGGTGTCGAAGCAGTCACGAAGTGCATCGGAGGGACCCTCAGGCCACACCCGAACCCGCCTCCGAACCAGCCTGGATGCCTTTACCAATTGTCTGTATGCGGGCAAAAGCAAAACGGTGAGATGGCCAGAAAGCCCAAGATGGGGGAGGGGGGTGGCTTTGAAAGCTCCCTTATGCGCAGAGTAGACTAGGTCCAGGAAGCTGTCTCCACGTGTCGGAAAAGTAACGTGCTGGTGAAGCCTCGGGAAAACAGACTTCAGGTTGGCATGATTAAAGTCTCCACCGAAGATGGTGAAACCGTCAGGGTGCGCTGTCTGTTGTTCACTGACAGCCTGGTACAGTTCACCAAGCGCCGCGATCCTGTCGCCTTCGATGTTGGAAGGCGGGATGTATACCGCGACTAGCAGAATCGTGGTAAATTCCCTCGGCAGGTAAAAAGGACGGCACTTGATGATCACAAACTCAGCAAGTGGCGAGCAGTGCTTACATACCACCACAGAGTCCCGGCACCATTCTTCTCGGATGTAGACGCATATTCCACCTCCTCGCGACTTTCATCCTCGTACAATGGCACGGTCAGCCCGATAGCACGCTAGCCGCTCCAGATGCACGGCAGAGTCCGGAATGTTGTCAGTCAACCAAGTCTCGGTGAACACGAGCACACAGCAGTTCCGCACCGTCCGGTTCGTAGACCTCAGCAGGCGAACGTAATCCATTTTGTTGTCCAGCGATCGAACATTCGCCAGAAGAATGGAAGGCACCGCCGGGCGAGCTGGGTTGGCCGCCAGCCTGGCCCGGACGCCTCCGCGCTTGCCTCTCTTTTGGCGGTATTCATGTCTTAAAGTTTAAGACAAGAATACCGTGTTTAAGACTTGAACACTCATTTTAAGGCCACCACCGGGCACAAAAGCACATCGCTTCTGTTAGGGTTTACAGATTATCTTGATCGTATGATTATGTCGAAATGTAGACTAGAATTACTAACTTTGTTTAAACCTTTTACCTTTCCATTCAGTTGTTGAAACTTTCCAAATGGTGTTGAAACATTCTTGCTTAGTTAGTCATCTAAAATGCTCCACCAGTTCCTGTTTCCACGACCTTGTAAAACAATGAGCTGGGACCCTCCGCACTGATTAACCAGTTGCTGAGGTGACCACCAAACATGTTCAATGTCACCCCCACCCTACTTGTTCTCAATAAATATGCTCTTGCAAGAGACCAAAGGAAGACTTTGTTCGAACATTGCTGTACCTACAGTAATGAGCAAATTCTCCACTTGCAAGTGCTTAAAGGGCATACTGTGTCCCGTGGGGTTCTTGCAAAATAAGTTGGAGTGAGCACCACTCTAACATTTTTTGGTGCCGTGACCTTTGGGTCTCTCATCTGGCCGATGGAGGAAGACGTGCTGCGTTGTCGACAAGCCAGCGTCCATTAGGAGGACCTGGAAAAGAAAGACCTGGGAAGAAAATTCTTCGCTGGGCCAGCATCTTAGGTCTGGCTCCGTCTGACAGTGCAACGAACCAGGGGACAAGTAAGTTAAAGCCCGAAAGTTGTGTGATTGTGTTGTTGTGAAACGCGTAAAAGGTAAACGTGCACAGGGAAAAGTACAAGTAAATAGGCAGGACAGAAGATCTTAAGTCTGGTGGAAGGAGGGGGTGTTGTAGAGTCCCCCTCCGGATGAAGTGGCTCTTCTGGAGCAGTGGTTCTCAAACTGTTTTATATATTTTTGTAAAATCTCACGTACCTCCTAGAGTACCTCCGTGTACCCTCATTTGACAACCACTGTTCTAAAGAGTACTACTTCGCGTTGGCAGGGCTGGGTAACAAGGCTGTTGTCTCTAGTTCCTAGGGAAGGAAGGGGTGTTGTAGAGTTCCCTCTCCAGATGAAGCAGCTCTTTTTTTTAAAAGAGGACTTCGCGTAGGCAGGGATAAGAAACTTGTGTGGTTGAGAGTGTGACTGGTAGGATAGATTGACTAAAAACAGTTCTAGCATTGATCCACGGCAATAACACAGGCTAGTAGTTTGTTGAAAGGTCAATTTAAACCTGCATTGAGGATCCTCAAAGAAAAAAACATTTTTGAAAAAAAAAATTGTATAAATCTAAAATACCAAATTAAGATGTGAAATAAAAACGGTAAATCTCTAGCTCGTGAAGGAGATGAGAAGTACATGGCGAGTAGATTTCTTAATTGTATGCGATAAATGCGGAAGTGGAAGAAAAAGTATGTAGTACAAAGAAAGTTGAAAGTTGAAATGTGGAACGTAGTGGTAGAACGTTTGGAGGAGAGTGTGGCTAGGAAGCCAAAGGGATTGAGAAAGGAAAGAAAAGAGAGAGAAGTGAAATGTACTAGAGTGTGGTTGAAAGCTTCACAAAGAGATGAGAACAAATTCAAGAGGCAAAACATAGAAAGATGAAAACTGATGAGGTCCCAAGTGTTTGTCAGACCAGAACACAATAAGGCCCCAGTGCGCAGGTGCAAGGCCGCAGCTCAAGCCGCGGCTCAAGCAAAGGGGCAAGAGGCGCTTCCGCTCCTATGCAAATCATGTATTCAAATTTAAAGGATCTGAAGCCTCCCCCATAAGACACCAAAACATGTCATTGTCAGATTATTAGAATTTTTTTAGATTGTTAGAGTTCCTGTCCATACAAGAAGTATGGCAATGCTATTTGTATGCCCAATGACAAATGACCAGAGATCAAATTGTGTGCACACTAAAGTTAAAATTCGCAAATCAAGTGGTAAAGAAATGCAAATTGCTTCTACAAGATAAATAGAAAATTAGAATGTGCTGTCCTTGCGTGCGTGGGAGGGACCAGCTCATGATCGACTGCAGGAAATGGCCAGCCTGTGACGAATCATTGGTGCTGGGACCTACCTTTCGTGCGCGAGAGCTGTGCATGTGTGTGCATATGTGTTAGAATGATGAAATTGGCTAAACTTTTAGTGCAAAGAAATTGCTAGACTTTGGTCTATCCAAATTGTACCGAAAAACAGAAGCAATTTTGAAATATAAAAATGAGCGGAAAAGAGAAAAATCTGTTTGCGGGCAGAAACTGATCCACACTAGTGCATGTTAGTGTCGAGCCCTCATGAGAAATTTGAAAGAAAAATGACAGAACATGCTTTCAGGAATTGGAAGAAGCAAAATTGTGAATTTAAGACATTGCAATGTTACATTTAATAAGAATAATTGATTGGTTGTGTTATAAGATTATACCAACTTCTATATGTGAGCTAAATCTGAGAGATTGAGTTCTTTAGATTTAAAAACAAAGAAAAAAATCGGATTAATTCGCCAGCAGTTTTTTTGTGTTGAGTTTTTTTTGGATTGGTGGATTGTTCTATCAGGAACCTTGAGTTGAAAATGGTATATGAATGTTGTGTGGAGTGCTTGGATAAATTGGGACCAATGTGATCTAAAGACTCATTTTTGGAGACTGTGTGTGAGATGCAAATGAGAAGTGATGAATGATTGCCTGAATGAAAGGAAAATACAGGTTGAATGGTTGAAGTTGTTGGAGAACCAGTAACACATGCAGGAGATGTGTGAACTGGGAAATTAAGAAGCGTTTTGGAAAGAAAGTCAAATTAAATGATGATAGAATCATATTTAGTAAAGAACACATCTCCCAAAAAAGTTTGACAAAGTGTGAGGCATGGGTGTTGCCAAGCCTCAGAAGGAGTGAGTGAGTAGGACAGATAGTGAAAGATAGTAATAATACAACACTTTACGACATATGGATTCTCTAGTACATTTGGCGTCATACCATTAAGTTAAAATTTTCTCAAGCTTTATAAACTTTTGCTTGAAGCAATCGGAAGATGATTTAAAAGTGACTACATAAGCTATGAGGAAGTTGTGTGGGTGTTAAGGGCACGCGCTTATGCGCTTCCCAGGCTAATCAACACTTGTTTGAATGAAAAGGAGGAGGGGGAATTGGCTGGGCTTCCTGAAAAACTGTGGACAAAGTGCCCATCTGATGTAGACTTGGTACAAATCCAACCAAGATCAGAGAATCTCCTTTAAAACATGAGGCAATAAATGGGATAGCCCCTGTCAGAAATGGTCTTTGGTTAGGAGGAATCATTAGGAAGTGCTCAAACTCTTCCCGCCAACACTCCTATTTGCCCAGTTCAACAGGGCAATACAATTGACTACAAGAGTTGCAAAGAACAGATGAAGAACAGTCCTTGGCAGATAGCATGATCAGAGCACTCAAACTGAAAGATGTGTCAAATGCAAATTTACTGCCGTCTGATCTTTCTTCCCCACAGGTCAACAACTGCTCTAAGCCAGGAGACTGGGAGGACACAAACGTCATCAAAAAGGACAAACTGGGCTAGCCATGGTGGGAGGGGCCATTCCAAGACTTGCTGGCTACCCCCACTGCACTGAACATTGCTGGAAGGCCCAGCGAATTTTCACCTCAACCACTGGACGTTACAGAGAGTGCTGTACCCCATTTTCGGAGTGGGGGGAAGTCTGACTACAAAGGGGCCTTGTTGTTTAGGGCGGGGCGTCTCAATGTTGGTGAAGAATAAGATCCCCACTCTGACTAGGCAATGGAAAATATTGTGACTGTTGAAGGACGATAGATGCCACAAGTGGCCTAAACAAAAAGGCTACCTGGAATGGACTACACGTGTTTCATCCAAGAAAATGAAACCCACGAATGCATTAACGACTGCTCTCCAGGAGGAAACTGGATGGGAGTTTTGGACATCACCGCTGAGTGTCAGGATAAGAGAGCCGTTTCGAGTG
Organism: Syngnathus floridae; assembly: GCF_059516105.1. Taxonomy (NCBI): domain Eukaryota; kingdom Metazoa; phylum Chordata; class Actinopteri; order Syngnathiformes; family Syngnathidae; genus Syngnathus; species Syngnathus floridae. Next base: position 2,983,838 of record NC_142425.1, read on the forward strand.
GTGAGGGCTCTCCCACCGACATGGCTGCACCATCAAACGGGACCTGCTTCATTCAGAATGGCTCGTGGCTTTGTGGTCACAAGAGTTGTCCGATGCTGCCCGCCAACTGGACAGGAGTGTGTGCACCAGTGTGGGTGACAGACCACACCTACAGGATACAACATCATCAGCTGACGACAGCACACAACTCTTCTGGACGTCGACGCAGGGCTGTTGCAACCTTTGACCCTCATGACCCTGTCTGGGATGCGAATGTTCCAGACGACCATAAAGTATGGTCCGTCGGAGACAAAGTTGTTCATGCACTTTTTCCTTGGATCGGAGTTGGAAAACAAGCACTCTACATCGAGACACTGAACTATCGTTTCCAATCTTTTGTGAATCTCTCGCTGCAGGTCAATGATGAACAAAACAGAGAGATTAAGGCTATTAGGCTAATGGTCTTGTAAAACAGGATGGATCTGGACTTGATGACTGCAGCACAAGGTGGCGTGTGCCACATTATTGGGACATCCTGTTGCACATACATACCAGGAGAAAATGACACACACATCAATGACGCCATGAATTCAATGAAGAACTTACAGCGGGCCATGTCAAAAGACAAAGTCCCACATCAATGGGATTTCTTTTCATGGCTATTCTCTGGCTACTGGGGGTAACTGCTGTTGAAATTTGTGACTCCTGTGCTTGTTGTGCTGGTGTTGTTGTGCTTATTTGCGACCTGTGTTGTCCCGTGTTTGAAGTCAGCTGTATCAAGATCTTCATCTTCTACCATAGCACAGGTGCAAATACAACACATCAGACATGTCAAACTGCGGAAAGATGATTGTGATGATGCTGTTTAGCCGTACATATTTTACAGAAACGTAATGATTTGACCATCGAAAATGCTTCGCAAGTGATGGATACAATGATGTACTGTTTCTGTGTTTTTATTTTTATTTTTTATTGATAGCATTCTGGTCGTGTAAGGCAGAGGGACCGTGTGAGACTTTTCCTGCATTAAAACATCTTGCCGCAGGTTTTTCACTCACACACAAAATTTGGACTGGACGAATGAGGAAAAACCTCATCTTCACTGGAAATGATTGCTGTTATTGTTTGTTGCTTTTATCATGTATCACCCTTCACGATCCCCAACCCGTCCCCTATCATCTCTGTTTTTTATTGATCTTTTTTATTATTATTTTTGCTATTCTTATTTTTTCATGATATTTTCTTACTTATGTTTGATTGATCGGGGTTGGCATAATCATATGATAAACAGGAGGGATATGTTAGGGTTTACAGATTATCTTGATCGTATGATTATGTTGAAATGGAGACTAGAATTATTAACTTTGTTTAAACCTTTTACCTTTCCTTGACTCTGAAAAGTTTAACCATTCAGTTGTTGAAACTTTCCAAATGGTGTTGAAACATTCTTGCTTAGTTAGTCATCTAAAATGCTCCACTAGTTCCTGTTTCCACGACCTTGTAAAACAATGAGCTGGGACCCTCCTCTTGCAAGAGACCAAAGGCAGACTTTGTTCGAACATTGCTGTACCTACAGTAACGAGCAAATTCTCCACTTGCAAGTGCTTAAAGGGCATACTGTCTCCCGAGTGGTTCTTGAAAAATACGTTGGAGTGAGGACCACTCTAACAGCTTCCATTTGGGTTTCTTCACAACAAATACATTTGACTGGTGAGTAGCGTTCACGGTGCAAAATCACATTTTTCATCATGGGTGATCAATTTTCTATTAACTCGTCCAGCCACTGCAACAACCGCAGCTGCAATAAAGTGCTGTACATAATTACAACTTATGACCATTCAAAAATAATGCAAACAAAATAAAAACAGTTTTAACTGAAAAAGCAATACAATAAAAATGATGCAAGTATGTTTTCCACCTTTCACAGTGTCAGGTCTTATCTTAAGTAACAGTCAGAAGTTTCTGTTTTGCTCACAAACCATCAACTCGCGAAAAGACAGGGGTTGCCTTTCGGGCTGTCCGAAATACCGTATTTGCCGGTGTATAAGTCGACTCGGTGTATAAGTCGACCCCCTAAAATTCGACGGAAATTTACGATTTTATGATATATCCTTTGTATAAGTCGAGCTCAATTGTTGCATTATATTAAACTTCAAAATTCAATCAGAAGTATGCGAAATTTATTGACGAAATGTGTTCAAATTCCGGGAGGCCGTGCGCATGCACAGTGGCCGGAAATAGCTCCAGCCGAGCGGATCGGCTGTTTATAAGCACCGCGGAGGAGATCGCGGAGCCTCATTCGACTTCCAGCGGCCGGCGAGCTCGCGCACGCCGCCCGGCACATCCGGGAGGCCGTGCGCACGCGCCAAGTGGCCGAAAATAGCTCCCGCCGATTGGATCGGCACTTTATAAGCACCGCGGATGAAATCGCGGAGCCTCATTCGACTTCCAGCGGCCGGCGAGCTCGCGCACGCCGCCCGGCACATCCGGGAGGCCGTGCGCACGTGCCAAGTGGCCGAAAATAGCTCCCGCCGAGCGGATCGGCTGTTTATAAGCACCGCGGAGGAGATTGCGGAGCCTCATTCGACTTCCAGCGGCCGGCGAGCTCGCGCACGCCGCCCGGCACATCCGGGAGGCCGTGCGCACGCGCCAAGTGGCCGAAAATAGCTCCCGCCGAGCGGATCGGCTGTTTATAAGCACCGCGGAGGAGATCGCGGAGCCTCATTCGACTTCCAGCGGCCGGCGAGCTCGCGCACGCCGCCCGGCACATCTGGGAGGCCGTGCGCACGCGCCAAGTGGCCGAAAATAGCTCCCGCCGAGCGGATCGGCACTTTATAAGCACCCCGGATGAAATCGCGGAGCCTCATTCGACTTCCAGCGGTTCAAATTTTCTAAGTGCAATGCACAATGAGATGCATGAGAAACGGCCTTGGTTACCATCACATTTGAAGCGATGAATACGAAGTTAAATTTTATGACTCGGTGTATAAGTCGAGGTCGATTTTTTTCGGTCGATTTTGGATCGAAAAAGGTCGACCAATACACCGGCAAATACGGTAGTTGTCACGTGCTTGCGCCACCTGCGACACGACCGCGCCCCTCCTGTCAGCGTAATCGCCGCCACCAGTCGCGGGCTCGTTGAGTGCGCTATATCAGCACAGCCAGCGCAAACCCGCATGTCAGCCTGTCCCGTGATGCCGCTTCGCTCAACCGTTCCTGTAAGCCTGACTCACTTGACTGTTTTGGTACTCCAGCAGAATTGCCTGTATAGTCTGCCAGTCCATGCCTGTCAGTTCCCTTCCCAGAAGTCCACCTGTCCGCCCCCCAGCCCGATCCCCACTCCAGCGCCCACTATTCCCCTCTTTCCCCACAATAAAGTCTCTGTCGCTCCGCACTTGTCTGCTCCCTTACAATAATGGCCTTCTGCAACTAATGAGCCATTTTCAGAATCCTTAATCAAGCATGTCGCGTTTCCTTTAGGGACAGTCTGAAATCATAACAGTCCTTCTAATTGTCTTGATACTCGTTTCAAGAGGAGCTGTTCGTGATGAGCTGGGCGCTGCTAATAACTAATGTATCAGGTAGTGTTATGATTCACGCCCTGAGTGGGAAGCACAACATATTGGTGACCTTTGGTCACCACAGTAAAAGGAAAGACCAGAGGATTGCCGTGCGTTCTCGGTCTTTGTGCGTGAACGAGCCTCTGGGATACTTTCGGGATGTTTTGGCCTTTCGTCGTCTTGTGTGCGCTGCAGAGTGCAGCCCAGGCCTCCATTCACACAGGTAAAATAATGTTTTTGTTTTGTTTTTCCGTCAGTGTTGGGCCAACTTCTGTGCGGCAACTTCAAAACAGATGAGGTCAAATGTTAGACAAATGTTAAAAAGGTTATTTGAATAGTGATAATAACACATAAATAATAAAATGAATAATTATGAGTTTTTTTGTCATATCTATGAAATATACCATTCATAATCTATTTAATATTTTCATAAACATGCAAAATAGTTCATTTAAACATCCATCCATCCATCCATCCATCCATCCATCCATCCATCCATCCATCCATCCATCCATCCATCCATCCATCCATCCATCCATCCATCCATCCATTTTCTGTACCGCTTGACCCCACCGGGGTCGCGCGCGTGATGGAACCTATCCCAGCAGTCATTGGGCAGTAGGCAGGGGACACCCTGAAGCGGTTGCCAGCCACAGGGCACACAGAGACGAACAACCATCCACACTCGCCCTCACACCTAGGGGCAATTTGGAGTGCTCAATCAGCCTACCATGCATGTTTTTGGGATGTAGGAGGAGACCGGAGTGCCCGAAGAAAACCCACGCAGGCACGGGGAGAACATGCAAACTCCATACAGGGAGGGCTGGAGGTGGAATTGAACCCGCACCCTCTGAACTGTGAGGCAGATGTGCTAACCAGTGCCGAGTTGCCTTCTTATTTAAACAATATTAGTTAAATTTATAACATGGAGATAAATGAATACATAGCTGAAAAATTCACACAAGCTTTTTTCCATTACAAAATAGGTGTCATATTTTTATTTTGCTATTGAAGCTCAGGAATTGCTCCATTTTTAAAAATAAAAATTTGTAATGGTTGATTTTAATAATTTTATTCACAATAAATAAATATTGATATCAATAAATACAAATGAATAAATGAAAAAATTAGCCACTATTTTGTTTACATGCCAATTTTATATGCCTAACCCTTTTTGTTTTTTTAAAGTAACACCAAGAATGTCTGTTGATTTTGTGTCAGGTGTGCGTGCGTCCCCCTCTGGGTCGATGACGCTTCAGCCATGGCTGAAGGGCCTGATGGCCGTGGTGGTCTTCCTCTTCGTCATTTTTGTCTTCCTCATCCTCAACAGGCTGTTTGGCAACGACAGGTTCCGCCCACGCATGCACACACACAGACACACACACACACACACAGACACACACACGCACACACACACAGACACACACACACGCGCGCATGCACACACACGCACACACACACACACGCACACTCACACACACACACGCACACACATACACACACACACACACACACTCTCACACACACACACACACACACACACACACACACACACACACACACACGCACAAGCACACACGCCAACGTCATCAGTAAACAATGAACCTTCACCGCTAGCTTGGACTTGGACCAGTGCCTCAACTAATCAGTTTGAGTTTTTCGAGCTATCGTTTGGGCATTTTTTCTTTTCACTTTGTTTTGCAGGCAAAGAATCGGTTTACGATTTTTTTCCCAACCGTGATTTCCTTCTGTCCTTTCTGCGCATGCAGTGAACAGTTTTTTTTTTTTTTTTTTGGGCAGATAGCAAACATTCATTCATGTTCCAAACCGCTTATCTGGTAAAAAAAAAAAAAAAAAAAAGTGCTTGTGTCAAGCTTTTCTTAAAAACAAAACGTACAGTCAAGAGACTCAGGCATTGTGGATTCAAGTACACCACTTTACCTTTTTCTTTTTAAAGCCACCAATTGCAATACAGAAGACAGATTGCAAAGCAAAACTGGAATTGGTATTGCCAAAGCTAGAAAGCTACAAGAGCGCATAGGCCAAAATACGTATAAATGTATGTTTGTTTTTGAACAAACATGTGTACAGCTTGACATGTGTACAGCTTTGTGTTACCACATTCAATTTGCTCATATTGTTTGGTGTGTGTGTGTTACGCTGCCTCATAGGGGCACACCAGAAGGAGAAGCACAATGTCCGTTGAATTAAAGCGAAACATGTTGCAAAAACATTTCAACTTTTAATAAAAAAAGGCACAGCCCCATTAAAGTCCCATAGGCGCGTAGTGCACGACACGGCAACAAAAGCAGCCAAGAGAAACCGTCAGACAACAAAAGGATAGAACTTCATCGAGAATTGCGTGCGTGTGGCGACTTTGTGTCGAGTGCGACATGACGGCAGCGACTAACACACGTGTTGTCTTGTGTGACAACAGGAGAGAGGTGGAGGAGGAGGGAGACCAGGAAGATGTGTTGGGCTACCAGGACAAGGTTGTGGAAGTGTGCCAAGACCACGTGGAAGAAACCAGCTTGTAGGACAAAAGATGATTTCACATCGTTCCTTTCGTCTGCGTTTCGTCACCAAGTCCAGTGGTGTGCTTGCTTCTTTTTTCTTATCTTTTACCCACGTACGTTTTTACGACCGGGGGACAAGACTTGTATCTCAGCTTTGACTTTAGCCCGGGTTGTTACTACAAGTTGGGAGGATCTTTGCAGCAGGCGCGGGCGTGTGCCTCTGCTGCATTCTTTCTAGGTAATGTTAGAAGATAACTTTCAAGACGAACATCTGTTTATTTGTATTTTTTCCACTGATTGCTAATGCTAATCTGTGCTAACATTACAACGTTACTTCATTTTTGGCTATGACGTATTCATGTTTCGAATGCAGCCGTGGTTGTTTTTCATGTGCTCTAAAAATAAAGTTGAGCTGAAAGCATCTCTTGAACTGGGTCTGGCTTGCTGCCAAGCAACCGACTGGCTGGGGAACTCGGTGGTTATGGTCAATTTGATCCGCTATGACATCACAGTGTCAGATATAGTCAGATAAACAAACATTGACTTGGTCGTTCAATTTCGCACTTGCCTGAATGTCCGGACATACAGACATCAAAATGTCCCTTTTTCCCAAACGTCAACTCTCCAAGTGAAAATGTGGCGCTGGAGCGCAAACGAGATGGGAAGAGGCCGAGTGCCTCGCTAAGCCACTGCGGTTGGCTGAAAAAGATCAATCCCACGTTAACATCTATCCTCTTGGTCCATCCGCAACTGGTGAGTCAAGTTGGCTGGAGTCTTTTGGGAGTTTCTGTCCCAACATTGTCAACTTCAGCCTGACAAAGTCTCTCCTTTGTGCTGGTGTGTGTAAATGATAGCAAAGGAGGCTCTTTATTTTTGCTTCTCTTTTAATGGCGATCAACAACCGTAGCCAATATGTGGTCTTTTTCCCACGCATGAACCCCCACGAGACTTAGCGATACCTTCACAACATCGAATTACCGTATTGCTCTAACGTATGCATGAAACACAGAATTGGCAAAATTACAGTCAAACCTCTACTTCTGAAGTTTAAAATGTTCATGAGGCAATGTAAATCATGTATATTTAAGACATTTCATACAGTTTGTTCAATTTTATCTGACTCTTCAGATATAAATGAAAGGCAGAATTTGTGTTTTTAGAGTTATTCACATCTGCCTGAGTGGCTTATATTTGGTTATTTTGTCATTTGAAAAATAAAGACAATTGTGACGATGAAAATTGTTTTATATGTTGAAGGAATGGGGTCGAAATACTAAAAGTCCTGCCTAGCTACAAAAACAGATATGCTTAAACCTCATTGAATAAAGTACATAAGCAGAAAAGTATATTCACATATTAAATCGATAAAAGAAACATTTTAAGCATATAATTATACCTACACACCAAATCAGTAAAGAAGACATAACTAGACATTTTTGATAAGTGGTAATGAGAAAGGTTTTTATAACTTTATGATCTGATATATATTTCTGAGCAATTTGAAATAACAAATGTCTTTTGATATGGCCTAAATAGCTTAATGACCCTGAAGGAACTGTTTAATGCATGCCTGATGTTTTTCTCTAAATCATGGACACGGCCAGAGTCGTCTTGACCGTTCAGTACTTGATTGTATCTTATGTTTTGACTAATGCTAGACGCCAGTTTTTGATTACACTGTAGAGTCTACAACAGAAAAAAATGTCAACATTGAGCACAGCCACCACATTGTAAGCCTTCACTGTTGTCTTTTTTTAATCTACAGTACAGATGTCAAACTAATCATACCGGTCCATGGTCTTGGAAACATGCAGGTCTTCAAATCAGCAGCCTCCTAACACAAGACTGCTTTGCAATCTGTATACAAGGAATTATGAACAGTGTCTCAGAAGAGTGGAATTAAGAGTAGACAAAATTGAATTGAGGACTTTTTTTCTTTTAAATCAAGCAAAAAAGTAACTGAAAATTCAGTAACTTTGACAGTACAGCAATGAAACCAAACAGAACCCTACAGATTCTATTTGTAAGCTATCGTGAGTATGTGGGGGGGGACATCCAAAAGTTTGACTAACCAATTCTAAGCTTAATTGTTCTGTCATTCAGTCTTGCATACTGTTTGTCATTTATTTCCTTGGACATCATGTCAAAGGTCTCTAGATCAGTCATGGGCACCGTCCACTCTCCGCGTCACATTCTGAATGAGAGTTGAGGCTCCTCAGCCCAGGGATTGCCAGAGGGGGCTCCACGATGACCTTCAGAAGCTCTGAGAATAAAGAGAAATAGAAATAAAATACTCACTTAAATTACTGCAGCTATGACCTCTTTTTAAATGACTAATACCTACAAAAAAAACTCTTACTTTTCCCTGTCATTGGCGTTTCACACTCACTTCCTAGCTGTTGAAGAACGGAGTAAATGTTAGCTGCAAGATTCAAATGAACCATTCTCCAATGATAAACTTTGCCCTGTTTGAAAAAAATAAATGGTGGCATTCTGTCTGTGCCTTTGAATGTGGTGCAAATTAATTTGGCTGTTGTACATATCCAATCACGTTATTTTAAAATAGTACTGATAAAATTGCTTCCTCTAAAAGTTGTTATCCAAATGATAAAAATGTACAGGGTAAACCTGGGTTTTATTTTGCACTTTGACATCCGCCATGGTTTCCGGAGTGTGAAAGTCAAGGCAATGAATGACATGTCATAAATGCAAGTTACATATTGAAGATTGCAATTACAACATACACTTTTTGCATAGGCGCGACAGCAACTAAGCATACATAAGTATATTCAAACCACCAATAACAGATCAATTTCCAAAGATAACGCAAGGCAGTTGTGATTACTTCTACAATTAAGAATAAATCAATCTGTACCTTGTGGAGTCCCATCAGTTTTTAATACAGATGCTCCTCTTATCTCCAGGCTTGGAGTCTGAAAAGGGGAAAGGGAAAAAGAAGATGTCTGATTTGACAGTTCACCCATTAACCGCTGTTAATAACATGACTGTCAGGTTCAGGATCAGCAAAAGGATCAGCAGACAAAACCAGTGAGGCAGAATATTGAGTCTTTTCTCGCGAGGAGTGCATCCAGACTTACAGCCATCCGAATACACTAAAGGTCTGTATACACTCCTCACTCTTTTTATTTAGGAATGCCCTACCCACAATGTGAGACTAGCCCCTCAGGTGGGGGAAGCGTGGGCTTTGTCTCATGAGAGAAGAAACAAGATTCTATGTGAAAAAAGAAGTTGCAGACAGGATGCCATGAGAAACAAAAAGAGTGCAAGGACAAAATGCTATGTGAAATAAGAAGTCACAGACAAGACACCATGAGAAAAGAGTGCAAAGACAAAATGCTATGTGAAATAAGAAGTCACAGACATCAACAAAATAGTTTGAGCTATCAACAGCTTTCTCGGATTCCCAGAGATGTAGAAGGTCAGGAAGCTCCAGACAGCATCGTATGACTTGTTGTGGACTGGTGGACGTCTGCAAGGCGAAACAGCAAGCACTCTGTGCAATAATTTTATTAATAAGTACTCATTAGGGAACGCATGATAACATATATATACAATTTATCTAACAATGACACAACACAATTTTAACATTTGAAGTGATTTGCCTTAGCGTTCCAAGGCCTGTTGAGCACAAAACAAAGTTAGTAGGTGCACATTTTAATGACATCAGAATATAAACACCTACTTTTTCACATGCCACTCCTTGAGCTAAATCTGGAGTCATAAATCTATGGGTAAAAAAAGGAAACTACATCTTTGCCATACCATCATCCCAAAGCTCATCCGGAGTGAATAGTTTTGTTAACTTTTTTGGACCCTGCATTTCTCTTGAAAGGAAATTCACTGGGGAGCCAAGGGGGCGCTAGTCTGAAAAAGTTTGGGAACCACTGCATTAGATAGTGTACGCCCAAAAAATATCTCATCAAGTGGAGCAAAATGAAATAATTATTTTATTATTATTATTATTATTTATTTTTTATTTTATTTTATTTTACTTAAGTAAAATAAAATATCAACTTGCACGCATGTTTTACCTCCCCCCACTAGGGGGCAGAAACTCGAGTTTTGGGTTAAAAGTAATCGCTTTTATTTCCGGTAATGGTTCGTCTGGTAATCATTTTAAAATCCAGGAGGGAAGAAGTGCAGAGAGGGTCTGTTCTTCAAGTTGTGAAACAAAAAGAACAAACCAACTTACTTTCCTGTAAGACAGGCATGTCCAAAGTCCGGCCTGCGGGCCAAATCTGGCCCCCGTAATTCCTCCTATTACCAAAACGTGTCAGCACCAGCCCTCTCTGCTCATTTCTGACATGGCAACTGCAAAGAAAATGAGGAAAGTTTTTAGAGAAAGGAATTACAGGAATAATAATAATAATTTCTGGAAATGTTTGTTAAAAAGTTCTTTCCCCTTATCTGTCTGGAGCCGTAATGGGGTCCCGCTAACTGTTAAGACGTCTTCAAATGCTTTGGTGACCTGCGTACCTGTTTTAGCTTTCAAAACTCGTACATATGCACGTTTCGAGAAAATATCGAGCACGGTTAGTAAATATTTATACCCATCATTGTAGCGTGCTAATGATTGCATATCGCACAAATCTGCTTGAAATTGTCTCATAGGTCCTCGAACAAAAACTTTATTTCTAGGAAAAGTTATTCTGGCTCGTTTGTGTAAAGTGTAAGCATCTTGATCGGATAAAAAAGCTTTCACTTTTTTAATGTTAGTGTTTTTACAGCTAACAGCCGCTGTTCTGTGTAGGCGTGCCTCTCCCCCAAAACTAGCTGGATTTTTAGCATTATAATAGAGCTTTTCAAGGCATCTCTCCCCACCCATTGTCAGGTGCGTTCTGCTGGATATCAGAGTGTGACGCTGTTAATAAAACAAACAGGTATGATATTTTGTGATTTTAAATTGAATAAACACAGAAAAAAACAATCATTTTGTTGGTCACAATAGTTTATTATAAAAAAAAGTCAATTCAGATAGTTCTTAAAAACATTACTAATGAGTAGAAAAAAGTATAAAACACACAGCAGTAAAAATAAAAAACATGGTAAAAAAAAAGAAATTCAACATGGTAAAAAAAAAGAAATTCAACATGTTAAAAAAAAAAAAAAAAAAGTTTTTCTACAGCCCCTAAGGTTTAACATAACGCATGAATGAAAATAGCACAGGTGGTGTTACTTTGGACTCAATCAGGGTTTTAAATTTCTTTAGCTCCCCGGTTATATCATTTGGCAAATGGTATTTAATACAGTCTATAAACACTGTTAGAACAGTCACCAATTTGGCCCACATTTTTCTCATAATATTTCCCATCGTGTCTTTCCAAAGGTTCTAAATAATAGCTCAACTTCATTATTACTCAACAACACAATGTCACTAACTTCTTGTTTTATCAAACGGAGCCGCGCAAAGACCTTGCATTCATGCGCGAGGTCGTGCAAAATGGCAGCAGCCGTGTTGCGGATGTTTTTAAGGGAGCCAGCTGTCCTAAAATAGAAAAGCATGGTCAATAAAGTGTGGAGGAAGTTAGCATTGCACAACTCAGCCGTCACTGTTTCATAATTTGCATAGAAATAAAAGCTGCGGTCCTCAATAAACAGGCACATGTGATGCAACTGTCTAAGGTCATCAAGGGTACACCCGTCACATGTCATTTTTGCATGTTTAATTAAGGCATCGTACAAAAGATAAGCAACCATTAGTTTCACACGTACGTAATCTTCTACCGTAAGCCATTTAAGCGGTTCTGTCTTCATAACGTATTCATCCTGCTTTGTGTTGACTCTCGTAGGCGTTGATGTCAGCGGTGGTATTATTTCAAAGTCCATGTCGATCAGTGGGGAGTCCTGTGTCGGAATGTTGTCCCCAGTGGTGGGTGAGGGGTAATCCACAACGATTGTGTTATCCGCAGCCAGATCCATGTAGCCCGCAAAATCATCAGCTACCCTGGCCTCTGTCTCTGTATTAAGTATGTGGGCAATGTCAGTGGCAGATAAGCAGGGCAAATCCATACCGTTTTCAGGGTAACGTGCGCATGCGTCGTCAAACAGCTCGATGGCTCGCGACGAGGACCACGGTTCACGCTGCTGCTGCTCCATCCCATTTGCGAGGCGGCTTTTGCCGCTGTACCCCGGGGTCACCTGTAGGGTCTCAGGGCTCTCAAACACATCAAAGGTTGATGATGAAGCTCCAAAGAGACGATCCAGCTGCAGATTGTCAAAGCAGATCGGTGATAAGCGATCGCTCGTTCAGGCACCGGAAGGATGTCAAACCTTTCCAGCCCTGTTGCAGCCGCTGATCCTGATCCCTCAGCCTGCGCGCTTGGCCGTGGAGCTGCTATGAAAGCCATGTCGGCCTGCTTTGTCTCTGTGCCAGAGTTGTCAGGGCTGGATCAGAGTGTGATCGCAGGCCCATGTTCCACAGGTACAAAATTTGGTAAAAGTCGTCTGGCGGGGATTTTTTGAGCTATCTTCTTTCTCTGACGTGTAGAGTGGTCTCTCTTGCTGGTAGGTGTGGAGGCTGAGTCTGAAAGCTCGCTCTTATACATTTATGTAGATAGGTATGCTAATGACTACAAAGTCCCAAAGTTAAAGTCCCAATGATCATCGTCAATGTCAAGCTTTAACACCATCTCCTGGTGAAACTTTGGAACTACTACATGTTTTGGGATAGCCAATGTGCCTGGGCCAATTCATTACCCAATTTTACACCATCTTGTACCACCATGCCACTTAACAAAGTCTATCCGCGCTCTACTCATTTTATTCTGTGTAACAATTTACACTAAAAAATATTAAGTAGACCTGAAACCAATAAAATCATTCGTATTTACATCATTAACTAAGTAAACGTAACTAAAAAGAATAAGTAGATGCTACTCAACTACATTGAGTACCATGAAATATAAAATCGAGTTGATTTAATTCAAATTTTAAGTTGATACAATTGTAATCTTTACTTCTAATTACTCAAAAAATTGAGAAGCTATAATTATTATGTTAGATATACACTGTAAAAAATTTAACCAGGCTCTACTCATTTTAATCTGTGTAACAATTTACACTAAAAAATATTGAGTAGACCTGAAAGCAATAAAATCATTTGTGTTTACATCATTAACTAAGTAAATGTAACTAAAAAGATTAAGTAGATGCTACTCAACTACATTGCGTACCATAAAATATAAAATTGACTTAAAGTTAAAGTCCCAATGATCATCGTCACACACACATCTGGGTGTGGTGAAATTTGTCCTCTGAATTTAACCCATCCCCATGTGATTTTAATCCATCCCCTGGGGGAGAGGGGAGCAGTGAGCAGCAGCGGTGCCGCGCTCGGGAATCATTTGGTGATCTAACCCCCCAATTCCACCCCTTAATGCCAAGCAGGGAGGCAATGGGTCCCATTTTTATAGTCTTTGGTATGAACCGGCCGGGGTTTGAACCCACAACCTTCCAGTCTCAGGGCAGACACTCTACTACTAGGCCACTGAGCTGGACTTGATTTAATTCAAATGTTAGGTCAATACAATAGTGACCTTTAGTTCTAATTACACAAAAAATGAAGAAGCTATAATTAATATATGAGGTAGATGCAACTGAACAAGAGATTGTTATTTAACAAAACAAATCTACTACACTTACTCAGTTTTTAACATACTGAACTATCACATATCAGAATAAATATGTTACATTTACTTAATTTTTAAAACTTAATCTACTTTTTATTCTAGGAGTAATTTTGGTCAATAAAGAAATTATACACAAGTCAACATTTTCAATTCAACATTTATTTGTCTGATTGAACACATTTCAAACAAAGTTTAAATACACAGCTTCTTTGCAAATAATATAAAAATATCCATTCTAAATAAACAGCTGAATTTAACTCTCTGGGATCAAAACTGGGTGAAATGAACCGAGAAAAACATATTTCCTCTTCCTGAAATGCATTTTAAACAAATATATATTACCGTATTTTTCGGACTAAAAGTCGCTCCGGAAATAGGTCGCATTAGCCATAAAATGCACAATAACGTGAAAAAAACCATATATGTCGATCCGGAGTACAAGTCGCATTTTGGGGGAAATTTATTAGACAAAATCCAACACCAAGAACAGACATGAACGAGCAGCAACAGGCTAAACGATAGGTATGCTAACGTGACATAAACACAAACGAAGAGCTGAGAACGGGCCTGACGTAACATTCAGAGTTACCGTATTTGCCGGTGTATTGGTCGACCTTTTTCGATCCAAAATCGACCAAAAAAAATCGACCTCGACACCGAGTCATAAAATTTAACTTCGTATTCATCGCTTCAAATGTGATGGTAACCAAGGCCGTTTCTCATGCATCTCATTGTGCATTGCACTTAGAAAATTTGAACCGCTGGAAGTCGAATGAGGCTCCGCGATTTCATCCGGGGTGCTTATAAAGTGCCGATCCGCTCGGCGGGAGCTATTTTCGGCCACTTGGCGCGTGCGCACGGCCTCCCGGATGTGCCGGGCGGCGTGCGCGACCTCGCCGGCCGCTGGAAGACGAATGAGGCTCCGCGATCGCCTCCGCGGTGCTTATAAACAGCCGATCCGCTCGGCGGGAGCTATTTTCGGCCACTTGGCGCGTGCGCACGGCCTCCCGGATGTGCCGGGCAGCGTGCGCGAGCTCGCCAGCCGCTGGAAGTCGAATGAGGCTCCGCGATTTCATCCGCGGTGCTTATAAAGTGCCGATCCGCTCGGCGGGAGATATTTTCGGCCACTTGGCGCGTGCACACGGCATCCCAGATGTGCCGGGCGGCGTGCGCGAGCTCGCCGGCCGCTGTAGGTCGAATGAGGCTCCGCGATCTCCTCCGCGGTGCTTATAAACAGCCGATCCGCTCGGCGGGAGCTATTTCCGGCCACTTGGCGCGTGCGCACAGCCTCCCGGATGTGCCGGGCGGCGTGCGCGAGCTCGCCGGCCGCTGGAAGTCAAATGAGGCTCCGCGATCTCCTCCCGGTGCTTATAAAGAGCCAATCTGCTCGGCGGGAGCTATTTCCGGCCACTTGGCGCGTGCGCACGGCCTTCCGATGGTGCCAGGCGGCGTGCGCGAGTGCGCTGGCCACTGGAAGTCGAATGAGGCTCCGCGATCTCCTACGCGGTGCTTATAAAGTGCCGATCCGCTCAGCTTGAAGCTATTTCCGGCCTCCCGGTGGTGCCGGGCGGCGTGCGCGAGCTCGCTGGCCGCTGGAAGTCGAATGAGGCTCCGTGATCTCCTCCGCGGTGCTTATAAACAGCCGATCCGCTCGGCTGGAGCTATTTCTGGCCACTGCGCATGCGTACGGCCTCCCGGAATTTGAACACATTTCGTCAATAAATTTCGCATATTTCTGATTGAATTTTGAAGTTTAATATAATGCAACAATTGAGCTCGACTTATACAAAGGATATATCATAAAATCGTAAATTTCCGTCGAATTTTAGGGGGTCGACTTATACACCGAGTCGACTTATACACCGGCAAATATGGTATTCAAATAACTATTACATAAATAACACGTTTATGAAACCATCTGTGTCACTCCAATTCATTAAATCCATCGATCGTCCTTTATGGAAACGATGCCGCGTACGCGCCGCGCACGTCTAAATATTCAAAATATTCCACAGACCCATACAACGATATATAAAGTATATATCAAATAACTATCATATAAACAACAATATTATCAAACCATCTGTGTCACTCCAAATCATTAAATTCATCAATCAAATTCCTCGTCCTTTGTCAATAACGCCGCGCGTGCGCCCTGACATCAGCCTCGCCGTTATTCCACAGATCTAGTATATAACTATATTATAGCGTTAACAAAGTACAAGGAAAGATGTGGGTTTGGTAAACGTCTCTTTATTTAACAAAACAAGAGTTCAACGAGCCAACAAGTACTGAACTGTAACGATAAAAACATATACAAGTTGCTATACGAAATAAAATATATCAAATAACTATAACATAAATAGTTCACCACCACACGGCCCCAAGCACCAGTGTGGACTTCCAGGTGTGTGGTGGCGTGGACCTCCATCCCTGGAGGTGGCACTTCCAGCCACGGAGGTGGAAGAGAGCTCCATAGAAAAGGACCGGGCGTGCGTAAAAGCCATGTCCGAGCCCCATCCACCGTCCCTGGACAGCCACCCGGCCGAGCACCGGCCCCCGACTTCAATCCACGGAAGTGAAAGAGAGCTCCGTAGAGTAGGACCGGGCGTGCGTACAAGCCATAATAGTTTTTCAAACCTTCTGTGTCACTCCAAATCATTAAATCCTCCAAACTCTTGGTCAACCGTGTCACTTACAAACAAAGCCGCTAATGATACCGGTAGTACGTGGGGCCCTTCGTCATCTTCGTCATCTCGTGATCGAATCTTTGTCCTTTATGTAAACAACCGCCACCCCGCGCCACTGACATCACTTGAAATTCAAATTACAGTAATCCCTTGCTACATCGCGGTTCGTTTATTGCAGTTTAACTTTTTTTTTTTTGAATTTTGAAAATTTTTGAAAAAATTCACATATAAGTCGCTCCTCAGTATAAGTTGCCCCCCCACCCAAACTATGAAAAAAAACGCGATTTATAGTCCGAAAATTACGGTACATTAAAGTTTCACAAAAGCCAACAACACCAGTTCAACAACTACTGAAATCATAACTCTTTAAACATTAAGTCAACATCACGTTAGATTTACTGGTTAGATTTAGATTTTAGAATATTTAACTGAACAATAACCATCAGCTACATGCAGAGATAATTTTTGAGTCTCTGAACCTTAATGGAAAGGTGTGCAGAGTCCAGCTCCAGTAGTACTTTCTGAAATACCTCAAAAATCCATTTGAGTTTTTTTGGGTATCGCAGATCTAATGTGTAGGCCAGTCCTAACAGATAGCAGCAAGCTCTGCTCAGATCCCCAAGATTCCTGAGGACAATAATGCCTTCAATCACAATCCCAAAATCGGTTGACCCATCTGGGTTTTGCAGCTGGTGGATTTTCATGACCTCCCCTGCCATCTCCTCTTCAACATTCGCAGCAGCATCCTGCAGACATTATAAAGAAAAAGAACATTTAGAGTTCACCTTCAACCTGCATATCACAAGACAAAAACCACCTCGTAACATAAAAGAGCATAGTTGGACATTAAGTTGACAAACTGAACTATCGTGGTCCCAAATCTGTTATTAAATGATTTTAGAACAATTAGTTATAAAAATGAGTAATTCATGCTTCCATGTTATTTATGTTTTTCCAAACAAATTTGACACAGAAAATGAAATTCAAAGCAGTATTCAAAGGAGGACAGATGGTAAAATCAGTGAGCATCAATATGAATCTTATTGACTTGTACAGTATCTGATGTCCACAGATGAAAGGCAGCTTCTTCTTTGTATGCAGTCAGGAAACAACAAACTGTACTGCAGCAACTTAATGGACAACCATGATTACAATGATCTGCCATGATTACATTTTAGTTTTTATTATACTAACCTCAAAGTCCTTAAACAACTCACTGGCTTCTTCTCCAAGATGGCCCATGAGACATCTGATGACTACCTCACGTGTCTCATGACTAGGGATTTGACTCTGCAGAACAGAAATTTTTTCAAGAACTATTTAAATACACTACTAAGCAAAGGTTTTTTTTGTGTGTGTGTGTGGGGGATGTTAAACCTTTCAATCGAATTTACATTAGCGTAGTAAATGTGGAAAATGTGCAGAGGATGTGAGCGATTGAGGGACAGAAAACTAAGGGAAAAGCAGGAACTGTTAAGGAAGGCTGAAAGATAGGAGGAATGACGAGTATCATCAGAGAATAAAAATAAGTTATCTGATGAGGATGTAACTAATTATTGACAGTAATTCACTAAAAGGAGACAAATGTGAATGAGATGGGTGGAGGTATTATCCATCCATCCATCCATCTTCTTCCGCTTATCCGGGGTCGGGTCGCGGGGGCAGCAGCTTTAGGAGGGACTCCCAGACTTCCCTCTCCCCAGCCACTTCATCCAGCTCATCCCGGGGGATCCCAAGGCGTTCCCAGGCCAGCTGAGAGACATAGTCTCTCCAGCGCGTCCTGGGTCGTCCCCGGGGTCTCCTACCGGTGGGACATGCCCGGAACACCTCCCCAGGGAGGCGTCCAGGAGGCATCCTGATAAGATGCCCGAGCCACCTCATCTGGCTCCTCTCAACGTGGAGGAGTAGCGACTCTACTCCGAGTCTCTCCCGGATGACCGCGCTTCTCACCCTATCTCTAAGGGAGAGCCCGGACATCCTGCGGAGAAAACTCATTTCGGCCGCTTGTATCCGAGATCTCGTTCTTTCGGTCACGACCCATAGCTCGTGACCATAGGTGAGGGTAGGAGCGTAAATCGACCGGTAAATTGAGAGCTTTGCCTTTTGGCTCAGCTCTCTCTTCACCACAACGGACCGGTACAGGGTCCGCATTACTGCCGGCGCTGCACCGATCCGCCTGTCAATCTCACGCTCCATCCTCCCCTCACTTGTGAACAAGACTCCAAGATACTTGAACTCCTCCACTTGGGGCAGGATCTCATCCCCGATCCGGAGAGGGCATTCCACCCTTTTCCGATCGAGGACCATGGACTCGGATTTGGAGGTGGTGACCCTCATCCCGACCGCTTCACACTCGGCTGCGAACCGGTCCAGCGAGAGCTGGAGATCACGGCCGGAAGAAGCCAACAGCACCACGTCATCTGCAAAAAGCAGAGACGCGATGCTGAGGTCCCTAAACCGGACCCCCTCAACGCCTCGGCTGCGCCGAGAAATTCTGTCCATAAAAATTATGAACAGAATCGGTGACAAAGGGCAGCCTTGGCGGAGTCCAACCCTCACTGGGAACGAATCCGACTTACTGCCGGATGCGCACCAGACTCTGGCATCGGTGATACAGGGACCGAACCGCCCTTATCAGTTGGCTCGGCACCCCGTACTCCCGAAGCACCCTCCACAGAACCTCCCGAGGGACACGATCGAAAGCCTTCTCCAAGTCCACAAAACACATGTGGACTGGTTGGGCGAACTCCCATGCACCCTCGAGGATCCTGCCGAGGGTGTAGAGCTGGTCCACTGTTCCACGGCCAGGATGAAAGCCACACTGCTCCTCCTGAATCCGAGGTTTGACCTCCCGACGGACCCTCCTCTCCAGCACCCCTGAATAGACCTTACCGGGGAGGCTGAGGAGTGTGATTCCCCTGTAATTGGAACACACCCTCCGGTCCCCCTTCTTAAAAAGGGGAACCACCACCCCAGTCTGCCAATCCAGAGGCACTGTCCCCGATGTCCACGCAATGTTGTAGAGGCGTGTCAGCCATGACAGCCCCACAATATCCAGAGCCTTTAAGAACTCCGGGCGGATCTCATCCACCCCCGGGGCCTTGCCACCGAGGAGTTTTTTAACTACCTCAGTGACTTTGACCCCAGAGATTGGGGAATCCGCCTCAGAGTCTCCAGGCCCTGCTTCCTCAATGGAAGGCGTGTAGGTGGAATTGAGGAGGTCTTCGAAGTATTCTCCCCACCGACTCACGACGTCCCGAGTCGAGGTCAGCAGCACGCCATCCCCACTGTAAACAGTGTTGACGTTGCACTGCTTCCCCCTCCTGAGACGCCGGATAGTGGACCAGAATTTCCTCGAAGCCGTCCGAAAGTCATTCTCCATGGCCTCACCAAACTCCTCCCACGCCCGGGTTTTTGCCTCAGCAACCGCCGAAGCCGTGTTCCGCTTGGCCATCCGGTACCTGTCAGCTGCCTCCGGAGTCCCGCAGGCCAAAACGGCCCGATAGGACTCCTTCTTCAGCTTGACGGCATCCCTTACCGCCGGTGTCCACCAGCGGGTTCGGGGATTGCCGCCACGACAGGCACCAACGACCTTACGGCCACAGCTTCGGTCGGCTGCCTCAACAATGGAAGCGCGGAACATGGTCCACTCAGACTCAATGTCCCCCGCCTCCCCCGGGACATGGGAAAAGCTCTGCCGGAGGTGGGAGTTGAAGCTCTTCCTAACAGGAGATTCTGTCAGACGTTCCCAGCAGACCCTCACAGAGCGTTTGGGTCTGCCAGGTCGGACCGGCATCTTCCCCCACCATCGGAGCCAACCCACCACCAGGTGGTGATCAGTTGACAGCTCCGCCCCTCTCTTCACCCGAGTGTCCAAAACATGCGGCCGCAAATCCGATGACACGACTACAAAGTCGATCATCGAACTGCGGCCTAGGGTGTCCTGGTGCCAAGTGCACACATGGACACCCTTATGTTTGAACATGGTGTTCATTATTGAAAATCCGTGTCGAGCACAGAAGTCCAACAATAGAACACCGCTCGGGTTCAGATCAGGGGGGCCGTTCCTCCCAATCACGCCCTTCCAGGTCTCACTGTCATTGCCCACGTGAGCATTGAAGTCACCCAGTAGAACGATGGAGTCCCCAGAAGGAGCGCTCTCCAGCACTTCCTCCAGGGACCCCAAGAAGGGTGGGTACTCTGAGCTGCCGTTTGGTGCATAGACACAAACAACAGTCAGGACCCGTCCCCCCACCCGAAGGCGGAGGGAGGCTACCCTCTCGTTCACCGGGGTGAACCGCAATGTGCAGGCGCCCAGCCGGGGGGCAATAAGTATACCCACACCTGCTCGACGCCTCTCACCGTGGGCAACTCCAGAGTGGAATAGAGTCCAGCCCCTCTCGAGAGGGCTTGTACCGGAACCCAAACTGTGCGTGGAGGCTAGTCCGACTATATCTAGTCGGAATCTTTCTGCCTCGCACACCAGCTCGGGCTCCTTTCCAGCCAGAGAGGTGACATTCCATGTCCCAAGAGCCAGCTTCTGCAGCCGGGGATCAGACCGCCAAGGTCCCTGCCTTTGGCTGCCGCCCAGCTCACATTGCACCCGACCCCTTCGGCCCCTCCCACAGGTGGTGAGCCCATGGGAAGGGGGACCCACGTTTCCATTTCGGGCTATGCCCGGCCGGGCCCCATGGGCGAAGGCCCGGCCACCAGACGCTCGCCTTCGAGCCCAGCCTCCAGGCCTGGCTCCAGAGGGAGGCCCCGGTGACCCGCGTCCGGGCGAGGGAAAACAAAGTCCATTTATGTTTTTCATCATAAGGGGCTTGGGTGAGCCGTGCTTTGTCTGACCGCTCACCTAGGACCCTTTTGCCATGGGTGACCCTACCAGGGGCATGAAGCCCCCGACAACATGGCTCCGAGGATCATAGGGGCACGCAAACCCCTCCACCACGATAAGGTGACGACTCGCGGAGGGGGTGGAGGTATTATATTGCAGGTAAAGTTTAAATTGAATTGGTGTAGAGTAGATTTTAATACCTCAAGTAGAACACTCATTCATGCCCAATGTCTGTCTCCTGCAGCACCTTTCTTTGTTTGAAACAAGGACAGCAGTTTAGGTGTATAGGAGTCCAACATTGCCATGAATTTTGGCTCAAGATTCAATGTGGTGATCCTTTGAAACTCTGCACAAACCTGAAAGACAGAGATGAGAAAAGAGAAAAAACAGAACTGGTGACTCATCTATTGTGTCTATTGTCATCAGACACTTTATTATAGATACACCTATGTAATACAACCCAGTACAAGAGCTATGCCATAAATTCTCTATTTAGCTTATACACTTTCAGTATTTGTTGATATTGTCAGAAAGGTGATACTTATACTTTGTTGTGGCAGAGCTGCTGATTTGGAGAGCTGTTTATTTGGTTGCATTGGATGACACTGGTCTTACTAATAAAGTGCTGTTGCGTGTATACCTGTGAAACATGCAGGTTATCAGTCCACAATATGTTTTGAACAACCTGTTACAACAATTCCAATTACTCACTTGCAAAACATCAAACAAGGTGGGCCATCTGTCCTTGATGTCACTGATGCTCATCTGTAGGACGACAACATGTGCGCGGCACTGAAAAGGACAAATGCACGCAAAGCAGCTGGCCCTGATGGCATCCCCGGCCGGGTGCTCAAGAACTGCGCCGAGCAGCTGACGGAGGTGTTCACCGACATCTTCAACCTGTCTCTGGCCCAGGCAACTGACCCGTTGTGCTTCAAGACCATCTCCATTGTGCCGTTGTCACGACCCTGATTATAAGACGACCGTCGTCTTATAATCAGGGTTGTCTTATATTCGGGCCAATATAGTAATAGCGAAAACCAGACCAAACTTCAAACCAAAAACATGAAAACTCGAAGGCAAAAAATTCTAACCACTTAAACAATGTGCAACCCATGTTAACTTTATTATTTTAGCAACCTATTTTGCTTTTAGTGATGCTCATTTGTGTCAGCTATTTGGCCAGCAGATAGCACTGTTACGGGCTCGCTGAGAGTTTGGATTACTCAGATGGGCGTGTCTGCTGTTTGGCCAGCAGACAGTGCTGTTATAGAGCGGCTGGCTGAGAGAAAGAGTCAGATGGGCGTAGTACAGGAAGCTCCAGGAGGCACCGTCATCGTTGGCCCATGTTGATGGTGAGTGCCGCGGCGGCAAAACGGGTCGATAGCGTTTCGCTGTGTTGTGTGCTGTCAAACGCGCACTTTTTATCAAAGTGCCACCGGCTTCCCGGTAACGGGTTCAATGAGCCAGGGTGAAGGGACTCGTCCGTAATCTAACCACCCGAGTTAAATTAATTCTACCAGAATCAATTGAATTTATTTATGACGCCAATCCCGCTCAAGTCACCCGAAGCGCGTGCCGAGTAACTCAATTCAAGGCAAGTCTTCGAAATGACTGCGCCATAATGATGGCCCCCCTTCGGTAGTTTGATGCTTTTGTTATGTTACGGATATTTTTAGATATCTTTGTTAAGACCTCAGGGATTCGTTGGTCTGGTGCACCCTAGCACTAGTTTTGCCGAAGTAACTGTTGATATGGGTCTGTTCTACTTTCTCGCTCAAGTAGCGAGCCTACTTGTCTTTATTCGAAAAAGAATCGAATTACTAGAAGTATGACAATAATAGTATTTGAGAAAGAAGTTAATGCATTTAAATCATTAATTCTAACATTTTATATATAAACACTTAACCGTTGGAATGGTTCAACCGAGTCGATTGTTTAAAAGGAATAATATTTCTCTTGAAATGAATCAAAATGTCCTACTCGAATTATGTTTATCCTGCAATTAATTTTGAAGGCAATTTAATCCCTCAAACTTGTGCAATTTAGCTTTTGACGCGGCCCGACAAAAATAGGAACGGCCTGCGCCCACCGGACTATTACTAATTTTAACTCTACACTAATCCAGTTAAAGTAATTTAAACACCTTCGTTATTTTATTCAGATGCAGTAAATACTTGAACGGATTAAATATTTCACGAGATTCACTCATCCCTCGCATAATTATGAAGGCGATTTAATCCCCAAAATTGTCCGATTTAATTTTTGACGCGGCCTGACAAAAATAGGAACGGGCCCGTGCCCAACGGACAATTAAAGTACTTTTAATTCTACACTAAACCAAATAATCTGATTTAAACACCTTCGTTATTTTATTCAGATGCAGTAAATATTTGAACGGATTAAATATTTAACGAGATTCACTCATCCCTCGAATAATTATGAAGGCGATTTAATCCCCAAAATTGTCCAATTTAACTTTTGACGCGGCCCGACAAAAATAGGAACGGGCCCGCGCCCAACGGACAATTAAAGTACTTTTAATTCTACACTAAACCAAATAATCTGATTTAAACACCTTCGTTATTTTATTCAGATGCAGTAAATATTTGAACGGATTAAATATTTAACGAGATTCACTCATCCCTCGAATAATTATGAAGGCGATTTAATCCCCAAAATTGTCCAATCTAATTTTTGACGCGGCCCGACAAAAATAGGAACGGGCCCGCGCCCAACGGACA
Organism: Syngnathus floridae; assembly: GCF_059516105.1. Lineage (NCBI taxonomy): Eukaryota > Metazoa > Chordata > Actinopteri > Syngnathiformes > Syngnathidae > Syngnathus > Syngnathus floridae. The sequence goes on from NC_142425.1 coordinate 3,007,813, forward strand.
ATTAAAGTACTTTTAATTCTACACTAAACCAAATAATCTGATTTAAACACCTTCGTTATTTTTATTTATTACGGTACGATTTTATACGATAATAATAACCCGTCTATTAATCAAATTATCAAATCAACCCCAAACAATCGATTGCACATATCATACAAATTGGCGCACAACGAATTAGATGAATATACAAGACACATTTATTGAAGAAACACGAAATAGAATTACAAATCTTAATTCCTCCAAAAACTGAACAACTTCACTCACTGATACCCGTGCAAATAAAATCATTCAATCCCGGAGTACTTTGATTGCAAAACATAGATCATGAAAGAAGGAAAAGGTAGCTACTATTTGGGTGCTATTTTTTGGTGGAAATAAAGTCGAGTGATCAGTTCGATCTTATTTTTAAAATCCAAATTAGGGAAATAGGTTGGCCTCGAGAGGACCGACACCCGATGACTGTTCCCCCCTCGCGTAAATACAGAAAAGTCGTTCCCTTCACCTAGTTCCTCATGCAATGTTGTCCAGTCCAATTCTTTTGAGTAAGTCCAAGTTAATCCAAGCAAATGATCCTGCGTCTCACACAAAGATCCCGGGACTTGGAAAAAATCTTGAAACTCCTTTGGGTTTCTTCACGTATGAGCGCTCTTTGGGGGAGAGAGCCCCGTAGCTTCCCCTGCAGGTCTTTTTATAGACTTCTCTGCCCCCACCCCCTCTCTCTTCTGGCACCTATGCCCCCCCATAGGGTAAGATTGCCCAGTTTCCCACGCTCATACACCTGTTGCTTTACGGCAGCTGTTTCCGCCTTTAATCTGTCCCACGCATCATTTTCCACCATATGTACAGCTAGCCCTTGGTAAATCCTCCTCTTTTCTTCACTTCCCTTTTTATAAAACTAACTCTTCAAAGTTACACTTCAATCAACCATAAAATTAAAAATCCAAACCTTTGATCTATTTCTTTTTATCATCTTTTAACACCCTCATTTCCACAGTAGCGGGCACCTTGATCCAATTGACTGATAATATTGCTTAAACTGTTACAGAATATATTTTAGCCAAGCAAAGAAATTAAAATTAAAAATAAAAACAACATTTGTATCATTCTTTCCAAACAATTTTTAACACACCACCATTTTCACAGTAGCGGGCACCTTGATCCAATTGACTGATAATATTGCTTAAGATGTTACAGAATATATTTTAGCCAAGCAAAGAAATTAAAATTAAAAATAAAAACAACATTTGTATCAATCTTTCCAAACAATTTTTAACACACCACCATTTTCACAGTAGCGGGCACCTTGATCCAATTGACTGATAATATTGCTTAAGCTGTTACAGAATATATTTTAGCCAAGCAAAGAAATTAAAATCAAAAATAAAAACCACATTTGTGCTTCCGTGCGTGACCCACAATCCTACCCCGTGTTCCTGTTTATCTCTATTTTCGCTAGTTCAGCTTATCTTGGCCCTCTTTGGAATTGGGGGGTTAGATCACCAAATGATTCCCGAGCGCGGCACCACTGCTGCTCACTGCTCCCCTCTCCCCCAGGGGATGGATCAAAATCACATGGGGATGGGTTAAATGCAGAGGGCAAATTTCACCACACCCAGATGTGTGACGATGATCATTGGGACTTTAACTTTGGTCTCATGTATCGGTTTGGCGCCATCTGTTGGACAAATTTGGAATTTCAACAAAGCCAATTTATTCAATAATTCTCAATTCAGGGCGGCTCGGTGGGGCACTGGGTAGCACGTCCGCCTCAGAGTTAGGAGGTCGCGGGTTCGATTCCACCTCCGGCCCTCCCTGTGTGGAGTTTGCATGTTCTCCCCGGGCCCGCGTGGGTTTTCTCCGGGCACTCCGGTTTCCTCCCACATTCCAAAAACATGCTTTGTAGGCCGATTGAAGACTCCAAATTGTCCCTAGGTGTGAGTGTGAGTGCGATTGGTTGTCTGTCTCTGTGTGCCCTGCGATTGGCTGGCAAGCAGTTCAGGGTGTCCCCCGCCTACTGCCCGATGACGGCTGGGATAGGCTCCAGCACGCCCGCGACCCCCGTGGGGACTAAGCGGTTCAGAAAATGGATGGATGAATTCTCAATTCAAATTGTGTACCATCTGCTGCTAAAATTTGGAATTTCAGCTCTGCCAATTTATTCCTGGGAGCAATCCATATTCACTTTTTGCACCATCTGTCCTCCCCATCCTTCATGTTACATGACAGTGCTCATCGCCCACTTGTTGTTACTTGCAAGCACGAGGGTTTTGTGTTTTGGCCAAGCGAGTTTCATGTTGTGCTCCTGCAATTAATATTTCTTTTTGTGTGCGTTTCATTTCGTACATAGCATGTCACGTGCAAGTTTGATGCCGTGGTCATCCGAGTTTCATGTTGGGGAAAGAAAGTTTCAGGTTGGGGGTCATGCGTTTTACAAGGTTGCATATAAAAGGTCCTCGTGTGCATTCCGCACAGTGCTCATTTCATGAACTCTTTTAGAGAAAATCAGGTCAGTCAGGCGAAGCTACAGCGGGCGTTCACGCGTAGTAGCCCCACAGGAAGACGTTGATGGTGAGCAGCAGCAGTGCGTTCACGTTACAAACGTTCCTCCACAGCGGCGCCTCCTTCAGAGAGTTGAGCTTTGAGCCGCAGGCAACGGGAACGGTGCGAGTAGCACCGTTCATGCCGCACAGATGTAAGACCATCCGCCGCCACAAGGGGGCCGGCGGGAGCTCTGGGGCTTCAGCGAGGTCCGGGTCGGGTCGCTCGCGGGTCGTCGGCTCGGCGTTCAGATCCACGCGAGGCGACGTACTGTGTCTCGACCACCAGGTCAATCTGTGCAACTGACATGCATGCATCCCGGCAAGCACACTTCAACAATTTCTGCTATGTGCCGTGGAAATCGTATCTACGGTTGATCCAGATTACAATAAGTGGAATGAAGAGTGAAGTTTTGTTCATCGCCATTGATGAATGTCGTTGCTATCTTACTTGATTCACTGACAAGCATTGTGCGTGCGTGTGACTCACGTGCTCGGCGGGTATGGCGGGTGTGGCCAAGCTGATGGCAATCATCACCAGGCCGCTGAGCACCATCAGGAAGATGGCGAAGTAGAGGTAGTGCACCCTAGTCAGCAGGGATGGATGCGGGTCTGGCTGGCCGCACGCAGGAACCTCGTGGTAGAACTCCAGAACCATCCGGATCAGACCTACCACCAGGCCCGCCATCAGGCCCCAGAAGGCACCCTGGCACAAAAAGGAAAGCTCACGAAGGCATGCAAGAGCGCACCTGCCGTGAGGAGGACGGTGGACCCACTTGCTCATTGGTACGCGGCCAGAAGATGGCCAAGATGAAGACGGCGGTGATAGGCGGAGCCAGAAAGCTGACCACCGACTGGGCATACTCAAAGAGTTTGCCGCTGTTTGACGACTGGATGATGGGAATCCATAGGATGCTGATGACCACCATCAGCAGGATGAAGACCCTGCAGGGGCAGCAGGCGCAATGAGGTGCACGGAAACACGGCACCAGCACGAAATCGAGCGACACCTGCCTGCCCACGATCATGAGCTCCAGTTCAGAGGCGGCAGGTCGGGCCTGCCGGTAAAGGTCCAAAGTGAAAATAGTGGCGCTACTGTTGAAAATGGACGTCAGCGATGACAGCAGGCTGGCAAAAATCACGGCGAGCATCAGGCCACGCACACCTGCATGCACACGCGTGGCGCATGTAATAGCGCCGTGCGTGCATGTAGGAGAGGCTCGCTTGATCCTACTCACCCACTGGCATGAGCTCCACCACCAGTTTGGGGTACGCGATATTGGAACAGCCCACCGGAGTTCCGCACACGTGCAGACACACGGCCGGATCCACGCAAGCCACCTCATCTACGCGCACGCGCGCCAAGTCGTCACATCGCAGTGGTGCGTGCGTGCATGCGTGTGTGCATCTGCGTTATTATCTGACCTGGGAAGAGCACTCTACTGATCATGCCTGGCATGGCAATGAAGAACATTGGTAATATTTTGAGGTAAGCTCCGAACACGCTTCCTCCTTTGGCGTGACTCAGCGAACGCGCAGCCAGGGATCTCTGAACAATCACCTACAAGACACACGCACACGGAAAGGAATGTACCACAGCGGTTTGGACTCAATTACACTCGCTGCAGTGGCGCATGCAAGATAAGAGCAGACAGATGAGATTCGACATACAATCTTAGGCGAGGTGAGCCAATACCCAATGGGGTTAATCTCAAATGACGTCGCGTTTCCTCATAAATATTCAGAGGATGCGGTCAGTCGGACAAACATTGTGTCCGACTGACTGTGCAACTACAGTTGCACGCATCATTTTGGAGGAGGATGACATATCAGGGGTGAAATTCCAACACGGTTTTATTGCCAAACATAGAGTGGAACTACTCATATGTTGGCTGACACGCAGAGGCCTCAAAGTCAGCGGGAAGAAAGCCTTTTTGGTCGAAAGGTAAGCTTTATTTTGCGATAGCTCTCTCACTCCAATAAGGTCCTGCTAAGTCAGGGGTCCCTAACCACTGGTCCGCGGACCGGTACCAGTCCGTGGGTCACTTGGTACCGGGCCGACAAGCCGCACAGAAAAAAAAATATATATATTTTTTTCATCGACGATCAATTAATTCAGGACAAGACGCTCGTCCCGGTCACGTGACATGTTTCCCCAGCCGAGCCCGCAAAGCCAGCAAAAATGAGTAAGAATTTATTTTGAAAAATATAAAAACATTGGCGATTCACCCCCAATTACATCCGTCAGTTCAGGTCAGGACGCTCGTCTCGGTCACGAGACATTTCACCTCAGTCGAGCCCGCAAAGCAAGCGAACTCATATTCGCAAGAAACAGAGATGTTTGGAAAGCTTCTTCGGAAAGGGAAAAAAGCCCAATGAGGAGACGGAAGAAGAAGAGGCTGCGACTTCTAAGAAAAGGAAAGCTGCATTTAAAAGAAAATTTCTGGAATCCTACTTAAAATATGGATTTATCACCACAAGTGACTCTGACACGCCAAGCCCACTCTACATAATATGTGGCGACAGGCTAGCTAATGAAGCAATGAAGCCTTCAAAACTGCTTTGGCTCATGGAGACCAAGCATCCTGCATTAAAAGACAAAACCACTTCAGGTGTCATTGTCTCCAATTACGCCTAGATGGGACCGGCTCGTTTCTGAGAAACAAGCTCACTGCTCCAACTAATTTAACGTAATGGTGAGTTTTATTTATATGTTGTTTATACTTGTTTTTATGCCAGTCGTATCATTTTATTTCATCATATTTATATGTTTATTATAAATGTATCATTTATATAAATGTATTATTTATTTAAATAAAGGCTGGTCCGCGAAAATATTTTTTGACACGTAACCGGTCAGTGGCGCAAAAAAGGTTGGGGACCACTGTGCTAGGTAACCTCGTGTTGCTGACTTTCCTGAAAATTGATCGATAAACATAGTGTGGAACAACTTAAACGTTTTCTGACATGCAGAGACCTTAAAGTCAACTGAAGCCGTTTTAGTCAAGAGGTAAGTGTTATTGTGTGATAGCTCTCTCACTCAGGTGAGGTCCTGCAAGCTAACCAAGCTAACCTCGTTGGCCCATTTCCACCGACAAAATGCAGAGAGCATATACATATATCAGGGATGAGAACAGCAAATGACAAAAAACACTGAAAAGTAGCCGGGGTCTGGGGGCCGCATGCTCCACTGAGGGGGCCAGTGGCCCAGTGGGGGGGGGGGGGGGGGGGTCGCAGTGGGCCAGGGGCCACAGGCTACCATTTGGAGGCTGCAGGGGGCCACAGGCCACAGGCCCCTATTGGGGGCCACAGGACCCACAGGGGGCCAGGGGCAACGCCCCAGAGGGGGCTCAGAGGGCAAAGCTCCCTGGAAACCCGTGGATTGTGGCAGTATATCAACCCCAAAAACGTTAATTTTATCACTCAATTTCAACAGTTTCGTTAAAAAAAATATCCCTGCTTGGTGGGCTACCAAGGTGAATACAATAGATCAAAATGACACAATCAATTCAATCTATCTATCTATCTATCATTGAAGATTTATTCTTTAACATTGTGATGACAATAGCCTAACATTAGCTTACATGTAACATCATGTTACCCACATGCTTGTAAAAGTAAAAACGTACCTTTGTGTTTTTTTGTTTTGATGTGCTCCTTAATGTTCAAAGCGCCGCGACCTCCATAGCTTATCACATCTTGACAAAGAATGCACAAAACCTTCCCCGGGACATCTAATTTACGGATATGTTCCGTCAGGCAGGTGGTTGCGGACTGTGTTCCGAGTTGCAAGATGACGCTGCTCTCGAGCCATGCCCATCTGAAGCAGTTCCTGATCCCGTTCGACTTGTCTATTTCCCTGGCACGATCCTCGTCTTTTTTCTCCAAAACGGTCACCATGCTGGCTAAAACTTTTGCTAATTAGGCAAATGAGTAGGCAAATGATGTGACGAAAGTAGCGCCAAAATCCTGCCGAAAATAAGGCGGCTGTTGTCGCAATACTGCTGTCAGCCGCTCCCCTGCCCCATATAAAAAAAAGTTTCTCAACGGATCCACACGATTCACAAAAATGATACTCCCGACAGAATAAAACACGGAAATCCGCAGCTCTGCGAAAGATTCTCATCCCTGATATATCTGTGTTTGGTGACATTATTTACTTCAAACCTCTGCCGTTTAAAAGCTTATACCCAGTGAAAGCATTTCTCTCGGCTCATCCACGGCTTTGGAAAAGATATGAAGAAAACTCCCCTCCCGGCAGACACCAAAGCAGCAGTGTTTGGTTGTAACCATGATAGGTCCGTCAATGTTATTTCTGATAAAATCTAGCTGGTTGGTCCTTTGCGCTCAAGTTGTTCACTACCTGTGCGGCTGTTAGGGAAAGAGGATGCAAGAGGACTTCAATCCCAGTTCCATAACATGTTTGTTTGTTCCTTCTGTACTGTCCCTGGCCCATGTGTACTTTATGTCTGATGGTCAGGTCGCCCTGATCCTTAGGTTTCATCCTGGAATAGTAGTTAGTATGCTATTCTCTGAACTAAAGTAAAGTACAATAACACAGGATATACAAAATTATATGTCGTTGTGTAAACTGGTAAAGAAGACATGACTGAAACATTACATTTGATAATATGGTTATACAATCAAACCTCGGTTTTCGAAAGTCCCGGTTCTCGAAAAAATCAGAATTCTAACGAAAAATTTGAGATTTTTTGCTTCGGTTGTCGAACAAAAATTCGGAGGTCGAACCGTAAGAGATGAGCCGAGAGGACCCGAGTAAACCCGACCGCGCGACCCGGATGCCGACTGACTCCGTTCGTTGTTATTGTATTTTCGTTACTTTGAGGAATGTATTAACCCCTAATCATGCCTCCAAAGAAAGCAAGTGGGAGCAGTAAAGCCATCCTAAAACACAAAGACGCTCTTAAAGCAATGCAACAGTGAGCGCCCAGCGCGCTGCAGTTGCGCGATTGGACAAAACTAAGCTCCCTGTGCACTGAGGTCCACTAAAATTTTGGAAAGTACATCAGGACTTTAAAAATATTTTCTAAATTTCAGCGACGGCTCTGTCATAATAATGCGACCAGCGCGGTGCAGTTGAGCGGTTGGCGGCGCGCTACGGTTGTGTGTTCGGCGGTGCGCTGCAGTTGCGTGATCGGACAAAAATGCGCAAATGAAAAAATGCTTAAAAAAGGCATTTTTTTCAGTCTTGGAACGGATTAAAAAATTTTCCTTTGTTTGTAATGGGAAAAATAGATTCGGAATTCGAACGTTTCACTTCTCGAACCACCTTCTGGAACGGATTGTGGTCGAAAACCGAGGTTTGACAGTATATAATTTCCTTCTCAGCGGCTCTTGTGTTTGTCCGACCACGGCGCATGCGCAGTTCGCTGTTCTAAAAATAGTAACTTTGGGGTAATTGTGACAAGCCCCATTGCGCCAAGAAGGCCCGGATGGCGATCTTCAGAAAATTTTGGGACGCCCCGTGGATGGGGCCAGAAACCAAAACTGAATTTTGCTGCATGCTTCGCACTTTTGTCGTGAGCCAGAACAACACACGAGTTTGATCCATGCAAGGCCGAGAGTGTTCTTACCTGATCGGTGCACCACACCCAGGTGGCGATGATGGTGAGTCCAAAGATGAGTCCTGGCCAAGGCAGGTCGGAGGACACGGGGTCTCGCAGCATGTGGAAGGCGTCGGCGCGTGGGAGGTGGCACGTGGTGTTGCTCACCGTGGCCGCGGGAACGGATGACATGTAGGCCTCCATCAGACCCTCGTACCAGCCCACTTTGGAGAACGCTGCATGGCACGCACACACGCACGCACGCAAGCACACACACACACACACACACACACACACACACACACACACACACACACACACACACACACACACAGGCGTTACTGCCGCTTTGTGCGCATTGGTGTGAGTACGCGCGTGCATCCTACCGATGAACATGAGCGTGAGGGCTCCGCCCACCATGACAACAGTCTGGAAGGCGTCCGTGTAGATGACCGCTGACAAACCTCCTGCGCGCCGCATGGTTAGTTAGCACGTCATGTTAAGCAAGTCAACTGGAGATGCCAAGTCTCGTCTTTTGCCTCTTCAGCTTTTAAATTAGCATGCCTGAGAGCCCGGGACTTTGAGAAATTGTGAGTTTTGGGGAAGAGACTACCCGGACGGCCAAGACCCCCCCCCCCTGTCCCCCAAAGAATGTCATGTAAAAAGCAGCATGCGTCACGTGTTGCCCATGTCTACCTGCCATGGTGTACACACACGAGAGCAGAAGCAGAATTGCAGTGGACAAATACAGATTCCAGCCAAAGGAAACTTTGATGAACAACGCACCGGAGAAAAAGTCCGTCTGCAACACAAGCACGTAAATGTTCACCACATGTTTGTTTGCACTCGTGCGGCGCGTGCCCTACAGCAAGTTTGGTGAAGATATAGAGGACCAGGGACAGGATGGACATGTACATCTGGATCCTGCGTCCTCCGAAGCGCTTGGCCAGGTATTCAGGCATGGTCACCACCCCGGCCGCTGCGTACACCGGGATGAAGATCCAGCCCAGAGCCACTAAGACCCACACTGCCTACACGCACACGGCAGGAGTAAGGCCTGATCGGAGAAGAAGCCATCCACCTGACCCCCCTCCGCTTTTTTTTTTTTGTTTACATTCAACTCGAAGCCGCCCACAGCGAGGCCGCCAGCCGCTGCTGTTCCCGCCAAGCCGATGAAGGCGCCACTTCCAATGTTACTTGACATCAGGGACGCTCCAATCTGCAAGATGAGCAATGCCATAGATCAGGGGTGCTCAAACTATTTCAGCTTACGAGCTACTTTTAAGATGACCAAGTCACAAAGATCTACCCACTACAATAAAATAAATAAATAAATAAATACCCCTCCGTGAGTCGTCACCTTACCGTGGTGGAGGGGTTTGCGTGCCCCTATGATCCTAAGAGCCATGTTGTCGGGGGCTTCATGCCCCTGGTAGGGTCACCCATGGCAAACAGGTCCTAGGTGAGGGGCCAGACAAAGCACGGCTCACAGAAGCCCCTTATGACGAGTAAAATAAATGGACTTCGTTTTCCCTCGCCCGGACGCGGGTCACCGGGGCCCCCCTCTGGAGCCAGGCCTGGAGGCGGGGCTCGAAGGCGAGCGTCTGGTGGCCGGGCCTTCGCCCATGGGGCCCAGCCGGGCACAGCCCAAAAAGGAAACATGGGTCCCCCTTCCCATGGGCTCACCACCTGTGGGAGGGGCCAAAGGGGATGGGTGCATTGTGAGCTGGGCGGCGGCCAAAGGCAGGGACCTTGGCGGTCTGATCCCCGGCTGCAAAAGCTGGCTCTTGGGACATGGAATGTCACCTCTCTGGCTGGAAAGGAGCCCGAGCTGGTGTGCGAGGCAGAAAAATTCCGACTAGATATAGTCGGACGAGCCTCCACGCACAGTTTGGGTTCCGGTACAAGCCCTCTCGAGAGGGGCTGGACTCTCTTCCACTCTGGAGTTGCCCACGGTGAGAGGCGTCGAGCAGGTGTGGGTATACTTATTGCCCCCCGGCTGGGCGCCTGCACATTGGGGTTCACCCCGGTGAACGAGAGGGTAGCCTCCCTCCGCCTTCGGGTGGGGGGGACGGGTCCTGACTGTTGTTTGTGTCTATGCACCAAACGGCAGCTCAGAGTACCCACTCTTCTTGGAGTCCCTGGAGGAAGTGCTGGAGAGCGCTCCTTCTGGGGACTCCATCGTTCTACTGGGTGACTTCAGTGCTCACGTGGGCAATGACAGTGAGACCTGGAAGGGCGTGATTGGGAGGAACGCCCCCCCCCGATCTGAACCCGAGCGGTGTTCTATTATTGGACTTCTGTGCTCGACACGGATTTTCAATAATGAACACCATGTTCAAACATAAGGGTTAGGGTTAGGGTTACTTGGCACCAGGACACCCTAGGCCGCAGTTCGATGATCGACTTTGTAGTCGTGTCATCGGATTTGCGGCCGCATGTTTTGGACACTCGGGTGAAGAGAGGGGCGGAGCTGTCAACTGATCACCACCTGGTGGTGGGTTGGCTCCGATGGTGGGGGAAGATGCCGGTCCGACCTGGCAGACCCAAACGCTCTGTGAGGGTCTGCTGGGAACGTCTGGCAGAATCTCCTGTCAGGAAGAGCTTCAACTCCCACCTCCGGCAGAGCTTTTCCCATGTCCCGAGGGAGGCGGGGGACATTGAGTCTGAGTGGACCATATTCCGCGCTTCCATTGTTGAGGCGGCCGACCGAAGCTGTGGCCGTAAGGTCGTTGGTGCCTGTCGTGGCGGCAATCCCCGAACCCGCTGGTGGACACCGGCGGTAAGGGATGCCGTCAAGCTGAAGAAGGAGTCCTATCGGGCCGTTTTGGCCTGCGGGATTCCGGAGGCAGCTGACAGGTACCAGATGGCCAAGCGGAACGCGGCTTCGGCGGTTGCTGAGGCAAAAACCCGGGCGCGGGAGGAGTTTGGTGAGGCCATGGAGAATGACTTCCGGACGGCTTCGAGAAATTCTGGTCCACCATTCAGCGTCTCAGGAGGGGGAAGCAGTACAACGTCAACACTGTTTACAGTGGGGATGGCGTGCTGCTGACCTCGACTCGGGACGTCGTGAGTCGGTGGGGAGAATACTTCGAAGACCTTCTCAATTCCACCTACACGCCTTCCATTGAGGAAGCAGGGCCTGAAGACTCTGAGGCGGATTCTTCAATCTCTGGGGTTGAAGTCACTGAGGTAGTTAAAAAACTCCTCGGTGACAAGGCCCCGGGGGTGGATGAGATCCGCCCGGAGTTCTTAAAGGCTCTGGATATTGTGGGGCTGTCATGGCTGACACGCCTCTACAACATTGCGTGGACATCGGGGACAGTGCCTCTGGATTGGCAGACTGGGGTGGTGGTTCCCCTTTTTAAGAAGGGGGACCGGAGGGTGTGTTCCAATTACAGGGGAATCACACTCCTCAGCCTCCCCGGTAAGGTCTATTCAGGGGTGGTGGAGAGGAGGGTCCGTCGGGAGGTCGAACTTCGGATTCAGGAGGAGCAGTGTGGCTTTCGTCCTGGCCGTGGAACAGTGAACCAGCTCTACACCCTCGGCAGGATCCTCGAGGGTGCATGGGAGTTCGCCCAACCAGTCCACATGCGTTTTGTGGACTTGGAGAAGGCGTTCGACCGTGTCCCTCGGGAGGTTCTGTAGAGGGTGCTTCAGGAGTACGGGGTGCCGAGCCAACTGATAAGGGCGGTTCGGTCCCTGTATCACCGATGCCAGAGTCTGGTCCGCATTTCCGGCAGTAAGTGGGATTCGTTCCCAGTGAGGGTTGGAGTCCGCCAAGGCTGCCCTTCGTCATCAATTCTGTTCATAATTTTTATGGACAGAATTTCTAGGCGCAGCCGAGGCGTTGAGGGGGTCCGGTTTGGGCACCTCAGCATCACGTCTCTGCTTTTTGCAGATGACGTGGTGCTGTTGGCTTCTTCAGGCCGTGATCTCCAGCTCTCGCTGGAACGGTTCGCAGCCGAGTGTGAAGCGGTCGGGATGAGGGTCAGCACCTCCAAATCCGAGTCCATGGTCCTCGATCGGAAAAGGGTGGAATGCCCTCTCCGGATCGGGGATGAGATCCTGCCCCAAGTGGAGGAGTTCAAGTATCTTGGAGTCTTGTTCACGAGTGAGGGGAGGATGGAGCGCGAGATCGACAAGCGGATCGGTGCAGCGTCGGCAGTAATGCGGACTCTGTACCGGTTCGTTGTGAAGAAGAGAGAGCTGAGCCAAAAGGCAAAGCTCTCAATTTACCGGTTGATTTACGCTCCTACCCTCACCTATGGTCACGAACTATGGGTCGTGACCGAAAGAACGAGATCCCGGATACAAGCGGCCGAAATGAGTTTTCTCCGCAGGATGTCCGGGCTCTCCCTTAGAGATAGGGTGAGAAGCTCGGTCATCCGGGAGAGACTCGGAGTAGAGTCTCTACTCCTCCACGTTGAGAGGAGCCAGATGAGGTAGCTCAGGCATCTTATCAGGATGCCTCCTGGACGCCTCCCTGGGGAGGTGTTCCGGGCATGTCCCACCGGTCGGAGACCCCGGGGACGACCCAGGACGCGCTGGAGAGACTATGTCTCTCAGCTGGCCTGGGAACGCCTTGGGATCCCCCGGGATGAGCTGGATGAAGTGGCTGGGGAGAGGGAAGCCTGGGAGTCCCTCCTAAAGCTGCTGCCCCCGCGACCCGACCCCGGATAAGCGGAAGAAGATGGATGGATGGATGGATAAATAAATAAATAATATAGTGCATGTATTTTTGTAATGCACTTAGAAAATGACATTGCGAGAAAAAAGTCCAACTCCCATTCCGTATAAAAGTGATACGTTTTTGGCTTCTTACTTGGTCCAGCAACCCCACTCATTTTTGATGGTCATAAACTTTCTTTTGTTTAAAAGAAAAAAGCGAGTGCGTGCGTTGATAAGCTTATGAACTTCGGCAGTTTGTGTGTGCGCGTCCGTTAAACATGCTGCGGTGAGGGGTTGCAGCCACTGTCTATTGCGCATGTGCGGTTCACTGTGATTGCCTCCCGACAGGCCTACCTGTATGTCAATCAAACGATGGGCTGGATTGTAGCATACAGCATTTTTTTTTTTTTTTTTTTTAAACGTCATGCGATCGACCAGTAGTAGCTTGGCGATCGATTGGTCGATCGCAATCCACGTATTGAGCACCCCTGCCATAGATGGATGGAATGATGGGTGCATGTTCCGGGGAGTCGTACTCACAGGCCACCAGGTCATGGATCGGCTGGCTAGGAAGTACCCGCCGACTGTGCTGCTGTTGGCCTTCATGGACGCCTGAGAACAAGATTTTTTGGACACCGCATTAGGTGCGATACTAAGTTAAATTGACCTGACAGAGTAGATTAGTAGTTAAATTGTTAGTGACACGACCTGTTCTGCATTACGCATAGCAACACACAATTTTGGATTATTTTATATAATTTTGCTTCGCCATAATACAATTTGTAACAATTTAAGCAAGACAATAACATACCGTTTTGACCCGAATATAAGATGATGTTTTTTTGCATTGAAATAAGACTGAAAAAGTGGGGGTCGTCTTATATTCAGGGTCTAGACATTATAGCCATTTTCACTTTTGCGCAGCGGTAAGTTAAAGGCTGCTGGTATCGACTGAGTATGCTGCTGTGATCGTTTGCGTCTTTGACACAAAGTAAGTTTATACATTTCATTGTTACTACTGTCCACTGTTGTGCCGTTTGTCCGATCGTGGTTTGTTTCGTGTGCGCGCCGTTTGATTGACAGCTCCGGAGCACTCATAATCGACTCAGTATGTTGCTGTGATCGTGTCCGTCTTTGACATTCAGTAAAGCAATCGAAACTGAACCACGTCTTCCCTCCTGTGTTCTGACCGACACCCGGGGGTGAAAAGAGCATAACCATCCGAGCCAACCCCCTATACCACATGTGTCAAACTCAAGGCCCGGGGGCCAGATACAGCCCGCCACATAATTTTATGTGGCCCGCGAAGACAAATTGTGCATCAAATTCGTGTCTCATCACTAGAATTGCAAATTGTCTTCACTTTTAATATCTTTTTTTTTTAATATTTGAGCAGTTTTTACTCGTCTGATTTGAAAACGAGTTATTTGTCAGTTTTGTTTTCTAGCTTTTACTGTATATAATATGAGGTGCTCATACATTTATTTGGGTTGACAGTCATAATGGCCCTCCCAAAGAAGCTATGACTACAATGCGGCCCACAAAAGAAATGAGTTTGACACCCCTTATATATATACATATATATATATATATACATATATACATATATATATATATATATATATATATATATATATATATATATATATATATATATATATATATATATATATATACATATATATATAAATATGGCATGCCGTTCAGGAAATTAATATTTGAATATATTGAATGAACCTTGAATATATTGAATGAACTTCGGAATATATTGAATGAACCTTGAATATATTGAATGAACTTCGGAATATATTGAATGAACTTCGGAATATATTGAATGAACCTTGAATATATTGAATGAACTTCGGAATATATTGAATGAACTTCGGAATATATTGAATGAACCTTGAATATATTGAATGAACTTCGGAATATATTGAATGAAACTTGAATATATTGAATGAACTTCGGAATATATTGAATGAACCTTGAATATATTGAATGAACTTCGGAATATATTGAATGAACCTTGAATATATTGAATGAACCTTGAATATATTGAATGAACCTTGAATATATTGAATGAATTTCGGAATATATTGAATGAACTTCAGAATATATTGAATGAACTTCGGAATATATTGAATGAACCTTGAATATATTGAACGAACCTTGAATATATTGAATGAACTTCAGAATTTATTGAATGAATTTCGGAATATATTGAATGAACTTC
The DNA here is from genome assembly GCF_059516105.1 of Syngnathus floridae. Taxonomy (NCBI): domain Eukaryota; kingdom Metazoa; phylum Chordata; class Actinopteri; order Syngnathiformes; family Syngnathidae; genus Syngnathus; species Syngnathus floridae. The sequence continues at coordinate 3,022,818 of NC_142425.1, forward strand.
GGAATATATTGAATGAATTTCGGAATATATTGAATGAAACTTGACTGACGTCATCATTGCCGCCATCTTGTACATGCATTTTGTTGCTGCCGCAATTATGAACCAGTCAGCTCGCAATATCGTGTCAGCTATTCTTAGCAATGATGACATTGTCAATGCACTGGCGAGTGCTTGTACCACCCAAAATCCCCCGGAGACACATGCCCAGCAATATCATGCTTTGGACGAAGAAGTCGAGGCTGCTTTTAATCGGGGCGGTTTAATGTCAGACAATATTTTCACGGACCATATTCACGGCTCAACGTGCGGTTTAAATTAACCCTACCTATTCTTACTTCTTCTGTCTTGGGCCCTTTCTAGTGAACGGGCGTAGATTGTTGTGGGGCACTGCTGTGAGGTCGATGGCAAGCTGAGGTTGCGATGATTAACAGAAGCCTGGTCTGTTGTGCGCCCAGGTCTGCCCCGATTAAAAGCAGCCTGGACTTCTTCGTCCAAAGTATTATATTGCTGGGCATGTGTCTCCGGGGGATTTTGGGTGGTACAAGCACTCGCCAGTGCATTGACAATGTCATCATTGCTAAGAATAGCTGACACGATATTGCGAGCTGACTGGTTCATAATTGCGGCAGCAACGAAATGCATGTACAAGATGGCGGCAATGATGACGTCAGTCAAGTTTCATTCAATATATTCCGAAGTTCATTCAATATATTCCGAAGTTCATTCAATATATTCCGAAATTCATTCAATATATTCAAGGTTCATTCAATATATTCCGAAATTCATTCAATATATTCCAAAATTCATTCAATATATTCCGAAATTCATTCAATATATTCCGAAATTCATTCAATATATTCCGAAGTTCATTCAATATATTCCGAAGTTCATTCAATATATTCCGAAATTCATTCAATATATTCAAGGTTCATTCAATATATTCCAATGTTCATTCAATATATTCCAAAGTTCATTCAATATATTCCGAAGTTCATTCAATATATTCCGAAATTCATTCAATATATTCCGAAGTTCATTCAATATATTCAAGGTTCATTCAATATATTCAAGGTTCATTCAATATATTCCGAAGTTCATTCAATATATTCAAGGTTCATTCAATATATTCCGAAGTTCATTCAATATATTCAAGGTTCATTCAATATATTCCGAAGTTCATTCAATATATTCAAGGTTCATTCAATATATTCCGAAGTTCATTCAATATATTCAAGGTTCATTCAATATATTCAAATATTAATTTCCTGAACGGCATGCCATACATGTGTCTCCGGGGGATTTTGGGTGGTACAAGCACTCGCCAGTGCATTGACAATTTCATCATTGCTAAGAATAGCTGACACGATATTGCGAGCTGACTGGTTCATAATTGCGGCAGCAACGAAATGCATGTACAAGATGGCGGCAATGGTGACGTCAGTCAAGTTTCATTCAATATATTCCGAAGTTCATTCAATATATTCCGAAGTTCATTCAATATATTCCGAAGTTCATTCAATATATTCAAGGTTCATTCAATATATTCCGAAGTTCATTCAATATATTCCGAAGTTCATTCAATATATTCCGAAATTCATTCAATATATTCCGAAGTTCATTCAATATATTCCGAAGTTCATTCAATATATTCAAGGTTCATTCAATATATTCAAGGTTCATTCAATATATTCCGAAGTTCATTCAATATATTCCGAAGTTCATTCAATATATTCAAGGTTCATTCAATATATTCAAGGTTCATTCAATATATTCCGAAGTTCATTCAATATATTCAAATATTAATTTCCTGAACGGCATGCCATATATATATATATATATATATATATATATATATATATATATATATATATATATATATATATATATATATATATGTATAAGATGTGTTTTTGCGTGATTTGAATGAGGCAAAATGATATGCTTTTTCTCTCGAATATATTGTTATAATCATTTGTTTCAGATGTAGTTATTTTCTGTATAAAAATCAAATTTGGTGTTCAAAAAGTATTTTTTCAAACTTGAGTCTTGGAAAAGAGGGGGTCATCTTATAATCGGGGTCCTCTTATATTCGGGCCAATACAGTATGTTAACATAAGGAGTATCCATGATCATAGTATGGGTTATGTGTTAAGTTGATCATTCCTAGACAAGATGTATGTGTTAGTATTGATGTTGCAATGTATAATAGATATCCAACATGTATTTTACATTGTTGTTCCAGTTACACACTAATGTATTGAGGGTTGAGTGAGGACAAAGAGACAGCAAGGGATGACTAATTGGTGGAAAGCTTGGGTCCCACACATGAGCGTGACCCGGAGGTCACCTCATCCGGTTGAGGCCCAGGCAGGATGTAACGTTAATCGTGATACCACTTGCTGGATGGCTTGGGTCCCACGTATGAGTCTGACCTGGAGGTCACTTCATCTGGTTGAGGCCTAGGCAAGATGTAACGTTAATTAATAGTGATACCGCTTGCTGGAAGCCTTGGGTCCCACGCATGAGTCTGACCCGGAGGTCATCTCATCTGGTTGAGCCCCAGGCAGGATGTAACGTTAATAGTGATACTACTTGGTGGAGGACTGCGGATGACTCATGAGCCTGATCCAGAGGTCACCTCCAGGCCTGGCAGAATGCAGCAGTGGTTTATTTTAAATCAAATACAGGATACTGCATAGAAATCAAAACTGCAATAACGCATGCACACCTGACTCAGAGGTCACAGGATGCACCTGCAGTCTATTCTTGAAGCATATGAGTCATATGAGGACAACATATTACCTAATGGACGAATACTGTCATACGACGTACATACAGCCTATAAAACAGGGGTGTCAAACTCGTTTTTTTCACGGGCCGCATTGTAGTCTTAGCTTCTTACGGAGAGCCATTATGACTGTCAACCCAAATGAATATATGAGCACCTCATATTATATACAGTAAAAGCTACAAAACAAACTGACAAATAACTCGTTTTCAAATCAGACGAGTAAAAACTGGTCAAATATTTAAAATATATATATATTAAAAGTGAAGACAATTTGCAATTCTAGTAATGACACACGAATTTGATGCACAATCTCTCTTTGCGGGCCACATAAAATGATGTGGCGGGCCGCATCTGGCTCCCGGGCTGTGAGTTTGACACGTATAGTATAAAAGGTTCGTTCCGAATGAGAGCGGCGCTCTCCCCGTCAGGACGATGGCCCTGCTGCTGCTGCCCGGAGCAAAGACTACCTTCAGACGATGATAGATTTTTCATTCTTTTTGAGATCAGACCAAAATCTACTGAGATGAATTTCTAGTGTCTTCGAATCGGACTTTGTCAAATTTCAAGATAAGAGAGGGGAAATCAGCTCCTGTGGCAGCAAGAGGGAGATGCCATATTAGGGCGTTGGCTTTCTCCTCAAGGCAGGCCTATCTTTTTAAACAGACTTTGGATTTTTGGAACAAAAGCAAATTGATCAGTCGACTTTTCCACCAAATAGCATTTTATACTTTTTGTCTCTTGTCCTCTTTTTGCTACTTTTTGAGTTTTCAAGAGAACTTCGAGACTGAATAATTTTGCTCTGTTGAGATTGGTGAGTTGAATTATTGTTGTTTGTTCGAACAATTGAGACTTGTAATTATTTTTCTTACTTATTCATTAAATTTCTACTTTATAATCATTTAATTTTGATTAATGATTATTTTGATTCTTAGAACTCTAAATCTCTTTTGTCTCTCTATTATAGTCATACTGTAAACCGTTCAGTTCTTTTTAAAGTGAAGGCAGCTTTAATCCTTAACATCGTGAATTGTCAGATCTGGTTCAAAATAGTTATCTTAAGCTCAGCTACGTGCAGGTGTGCGCTAGTGTAAATTAACGAATCTCCGCGGTCTTAACAAAGACAGCTAAATATATCCGATTTAACAAAAGCCCAAATCCACGAAGAGACCCGTTTTGAACGCCGTCATTCTAAGGCCGTGTCTCGACCTTAGTCACCCCTCACGAGCGTCGCTTGACGTTCGCGGGATTGGCGTCCTAAAAAGATTAAATTGATTCCTTCAGAATTAATTTCTTAGAGGCGGTTAGCAACTCTTCACCCCTAGCTTATTTTACTGTCGTCTCCCCATAAGAGCTGCGTTAGAGCGGCGGGAACAAAGGAGAGTTTTAACCCTTTAAACGCCGGTCGCTTACGTTTGATAAGTGCAGGATTTGACACAGTCCAGTTAGGGAGAATTACTCGAATTCATCTGACCAGTGGAATAAGTGTAAGTGTGAGGGTGCACGCGTGCAAGCGCACCGACCCAGACTCCGACGGCCATGACAAGGAGCAGGTAGATCACCACCACCACGATGTCGGCGGTCTCCATGGCCGCCGGTCCGGGAGGTGTTGCCATGGCGACGCCTGGGATGCTTTCTGCAAGAGCCAAGGAAAGCTTCAGAGTAGAAAAGACTCGCTGCTGACATTTGCACATGACTCAGTTGACCTTTCTGAAACAGTCAAGCCGTGTGATGCTTGCCTTACAACAGGTTGCTTACCAGCTCAGTGGCCTAGTGGTAGAGTGTCCGCCCTGAGACTGGAAGGTTGTGGGTTCAAACCCCAGCCGAGTCATACCGAAGACTATAAAAATGGGACCCATTTCCTCCCTGCTTGGCACTCAGCATCAAGGGTTGGAATTGGAGGGTTAGATCACCAAATGATTCCCGAGTGCAGCACCGCTGCTGCTCACTGCTCCCCCCTCCCCCAGGGGATGGATCAAAATCACACGGGGATGGGTTAAATGCAGAGGACAAATTTCAGCACACCCAGATGTGTGTGTGTGACGATCATTGGGACTTTTAGGATTGCGTTAGAATGAATGGCTGGCTGCATGCAGTTTGGCGTGCGGGATTCCCCTGACGGCTTGCCAAGGAAGCAACGCGTAATGCTCGGCCGAACAAGATTTTGAAACTCGGGGCCAAACTCCGCCCCCCGCCCGCATGTAAAAATACTTATCATGTTGTCCCATTCGCTCGGTATTGTTTCGTCCTAAGACGCGCACGCCTGCTCGTCTCATGGTCGAGTACTTGACCTTTTGGACTTCTGAACCGTGACATGTCATTAAATAATAAACATACGCCAGACAGCACAGTCATCAGTTTTGGTAAATTAAATTTAACTCCATTTTTGCAGCAGGAAAAAAAAAAGAACAAAGAGGACAAAAATAAACCCAAGGGGAAAAACGTTAGTATAGAAAAACAGATAAGAAAAAAGTAAAAAAAAAAAATAAAAAAAAACAGGTGGAGAAAAAAGTATCACACAACAATCCCTCGCTACATCGCGGTTCATCTCTTGAGGCTGCAGTACATCGCAGATTCCCCCCCACGCCCGCAAAAATCTAAATAAAAATTCTCAATTGAGGAATTATGGCATGAAAGTTGACCACACGCCAGCAGAAGGCAGGGAGTGCCCACATAACTGCAAATAATGCAGTGCGTACACTTGTACCTTATTATAAAAAAAGTTGTTATAATAATAGTAGTTCTAAAAACATATTTACAGTATTGTACCTTGCTATAATTTTTTTATAATAATAAGAGTTCTAAAAACATGTTTACAGCATGTACACTTGTACCTTGTTATAAATAAGTTGTTATATTAATGAGTTCTAAAAAGAAATTTACAGTATGTATACATCTACTTATGTTACACACACACACACACACACACACACACACACACACACACACACACACACACACACACACACACACACACACACACACACACACACACACACACACACAGACACACAGACACACAGACACACAGACACACAGACACACACACACACACACACACACACACACACACACACACACACACACACACACAGACACAGACACAGAATCTGCGCTCACCTTGCGTGTCAGCAGACATGTCGTCGCAGTGCTCCGCTCCGCCTCATCTGCCTCATCTTGGCGTGACATCCAACTAATAATTAATCTGACGGGAGTTTGACCGTGCCAAAGACATCACGTGCCATCGGCACACATGCTCATCAAGCGGGTGTCGACGCCCAAAGTTGAAAGTGGGAGGAGAGAAAGGCGGGCGGGCCAGCACCGCGACTCATTTGGCAACAAACAAGCTGACATGTCCAAGGCCAACTTTGTCACAACACAACTTTATTTCTTTAGGATGCACTCTTAGGGAGGACGCGTTTACAAAAGTTTCTGCAACGCTCACAGTTTGGGAGGTCCCATCAGTCTCCAGCCTTCTGTCTTGGACACTTTGCCAAAAAAGGCCAGCGTTCCCAAAGCCAAACACGCCGATGTGCCCGTTGCCGCGCTGTGGGCTACACACACACACACACACAGAAAAGAAAAAGGACAAAATAAAATAATCCACAACAAGCTGAGCAGGTATTAAGAACCATCTGAGATGCGAGCACTTGACAGTCAGTCAAATCCAACAGCACTGTGTAAAAAAAGACAACAAAGGGGGTCTGAAGTGCCCGCAGTGTCATCACAATGATGTCACAGTGATGTCGCAATGATATCACTCGGTGCACCCCACCCCCCCACCCCCCCACACCGTCTACTTACTCCTGGCCCCCAGAAAGATGCCGGAAGCGCAGCCGCCTACAAAGTAGTTGAGCGGATCGTCCGGAGCTTCACGGGCCTGAGCGCTGAGACACGTCGCCATGCCAAAGATGGCGCCCATCGCGGCTGGAGAAGGAAACGCAAAACCGTCAAAAAGATGAAGTCGAGCCAAATGTGGATGTGAAGCACGGCAGAAGCTAATCATGGTAACAGTCACGTCTGCATTCACGTAACCGAGGTAACGGCCACGTTTGCATTTTAAAGGGGTGGGCAAAATAAAAAATATGCCAATCCATGTGTTGTTGTGCCCTCAGTCGAAAGAAGAGTAAAAGTCAAAGTCAAAGTCAGCTTTATTGTCAATTTCTCCACATGCCAAAGACACACAAAGAAACCAAAATGTCGTTCCCCCCTATCCCACGGTGACAAGACATGGCCCACAACAGACAAATAAGTAAACAAGTATAACAACAGCGTGCTGAATAAATAATGAATAAATAACACAACAAATAAATAAATAAGAGGAGCAAAAAGGAGCAAGTGAGCGTACAGCAGACATTCCAGAAAATAGTGCAACAGTGCCGCACGCTACGCAGAAGGGGGTAGCGAGTTCAAGGTCCTAACAGCCTGGAGAAAGAAGCTGTTGGCGAGTCTAGTGGTGCGGGAGCGCAGGCTCCTGTACCTCTTCCCAGAGGGCAGAAGGTCAAACAAAAAGTGAGCTGGGTGACTCACATCACTCGCAATCGTGGTTGCCTTGCGGGCGAGATGGAAGGTGTAAATGTCCTTCAGGGAGGGGAGCGAAGCACCAATAATCTTACCAGCCGTAAGAGCCGAGATGCTCTGGCTTTTACGAGACGTCTGCAATAAGCTGAAAGGCAACACTTCAGCTCTACAAAGCCACCTCATATGGTCACACTACTGGTATTAATGTGACTGTGGGGATGATTCAGCCGTCTTATGTACAGTAACTATGGCAACCACGGTCAGGCCGGCGGTCTCTTACCCATGGTAACGGTGACGTTTCCGGCCCGCTGCACAGCTTCCATCGCAGTTTCGGGCTGGAATGCGACGATGTGGTAGGCTGAGCCCACCAGGCCTGAAAAACACAAATTACATGCTGGTTAAAGCTCAAAGGTGGCCAGTGCGCCTCGTTTATTTACAGGTGACATTTACACCTCCCATCTCGCCCGCAAGGCAACCTTGATTGCGAGAGATGTGAGTCACCCGGCTCACTCTTTGTTTGACCTTCTGCCCTCTGGGAAGAGGTACAGGAGCCTGCGGTCCCGCACCATCAGACTCGCCAACAGCTTCTTTCTCCAGGCTGTTAGGACCCTGAACTCGCTACCCCCTTCTGCGTAGCGTGCGGCACTGTTGCGCTATTTTCTGGAATGTCTGCTGTACATGCACTTGCTCCTTTTTTTTCTCCTCTTATTTATTTATTTGTTGTGTTATTTATTCATTATTTATTCAGCACGCTGTTGTTATACTTGTTTACTTATTTGTCTGTTGTGGGCCATGTCTTGTCACCGTGGGATAGGGGGGAACGACATTTTGGTTTCTTTGTGTGTCTTTGGCATGTGGAGAAATTGACAATAAAGCTGACTTTGACTTTGACTTGACTTTATCATTCATCAGCAGCCTTGTTTGATCGTGTTGACGCACGAACTGGAGAAATTTGTGACAACTTGAGGTGTCGCGTGTGGTTGCATTGCGGGACTTTCGTGAGATGAATTCCTTGTTGATCCCAAAGCAAGCACATGGAAGCTTTTTTACAGGAATAAAATATTTTCCTAAACTGCTAAACCAACCAGGAACTTGTTAATATTTGACGTAAGTGGGAGCGCAATTAGCTATGTTACACGACTTGCCAACGTTTTGTGGTTGCCGATGTTATGTAGCACGGCCCTAAAGGCATCCTGATACATAATTACCAGGGACGTGCGGTCAGAGGAGGCAAGGGAGGCTACGCCGCCCCTGCCATCATGAAAAGGGGAAAAACAAATTAAATTGTTTTTATTATAAAGGGGAAAAACAAATTAAATTGTTTTTATTATAAAATCATTTTCCTTTTAATTTCAATAGTTTTTGTATCATTTTGAACCACAATCGCTGAATTTTTATAGTTATTTTAAAACCGAAGACAATTCGCTCGGAGGAGCCAACTTCCTGTCTAGCCTTCTGTCGGAATCACACGGCAGCCTATGTAGACAGGCTATGCAGTTTGACAGAACTGCTCTGTCTTTATGTCCCTGTTTAAGTGTTCAAACACTGTGGCTTTATTAACTAATTTCCGTAGTTCAGCTGACGTATATAATACCTTGTGTGTTTTTGTCATCTGTCTGTAACGTCGTGTTTCTTTCGATGAACAAAACGGCTTTGAAAAGATACCTTACGGAGGCTCCAAAAACAGGTTCTCCAGCCTTATGGCAGGGGGTGCTAGTAATCCCGGGATGCATCATGTAGAATAAGAGATCTCCAGTTCAAATTTACAGTGAACAACTGAGGAGCAGTCGTCCATTTATTTCGTTTTACATTCGTTTTTTTTTATTTTTTTCGTTTTTACATTTCGTTTTACAATGGAGGATTACATAACCAAACGATTTTCAACTATGGATTTTCAGTCGAAGCAGGAGGTCATCAGTAAAGGAAGAGCAACTCCGGAGTTAAAAGGTTTGATTCGGACAACGGAACTTCGGAACGGAGTGGTACGCACGATCGAAAACAAGTTTTTGATTCCATGTGCTTTATTGAGTGTTTATATGTGTGAAGACTGCTGATATGAGATTTTAATTAAAATACTAGTTCAAATTAAATAATGAATAAGCCACACTAGAGCAGCGTTCCCCAACCTTTTTTTGTGACACTGTTAGATGCCGGACAAATTTTACCGGGGGGCGTGACGTCATTGCCTCCCCAGTCATGAACCTCACCGCACGTCACTGATAATTACACATTTTAATAATGACATTTTATTTGCTGTCTCATTGGTGTACTGGTTAGCATGTCTGCCTCACAGTTAGGCGGGTGCAGGTTCGATTCCACCTCTGGCCCTCCCTGTGTGGAGTTTGCATGTTCTCCCCGTGTCCGCGTGGGTTTTCCCCAGGCACTCTGGCTTCCTGCTTGTTAGGCCCTAAAGGCATCCTGATACATAATTACACATCTGAATAATGACATAGTTTAATCGGTGGCTCATTGGTGAACTGGTTAGCATGTCTGCCTCACAGTTAGGAGGGTGCAGGTTCGATTCCACCTTTGGCCCTCCCTGTGTGGAGTTTGCATGTTCTCCCCGTGTCAGCATGGGTTTTCTTCAGGCACTCTGGCTTCCTGCTTAGTAGGCCGATTGAGCACTCCAAATTGCCTCTAGGTGTGAGTATGAATTGTTGTTCGTCTCTGTGTGCCCTGCGATTGGCTGGCAACCAGTTCAGGGTGTCCCCTGCCTACTGCCCGATGACAGCTTGGATAGGCTTCCAGCATGCCCGCGCCCCCCGTGGGGACAATGCGGTACAGAAAATGGATGGATAGATGGACATATTTTAATCCAGCAGTGGGAATCAATCGAGTGCAAATACTTTGCACCTGTACAATACATGAAGAAAGAGTCCACATTCTGGGTGTCCAAACTTGAGTCACTTTGTACTTGTGCAACTGGTTTGGCTGAGTCAACCTCATCTAAGATGTGGACTCATTGATTGAAATCAATTGGTTATCAACAATAAGAGGGACAGAGGCCAGCCCGGGCGCATTAGACAACAGCACCTGACATACATACAAGCGAGGTTTCATACCTCTGGCGATGCAAAGGTTATTGAGACGAGCTCATGAAAACGCAACAAAATAACTAAACAAATATAAACTTTTTTTTTTTTTTTTTACCAGTGACGCAAATCAAAAACTAAAACAGATACGACTTATCTGACTTATGTTAAAGTAACTATCATCATAGTGAAAATGTCCTTCATCTTTGCAAATGAGTACCATACATGACCTTTTGGGGTTCATTTTAAATGAATTTATTTCGGTGTTGCGATACCTCTGTAGAAAGAATAGTATACGACCTAACCTTATTGCACAAAAACTGATTATTTTTATAAAATAATCAAAGCTCGAAATGAAATAAAAACGATTAAAACTCCGATTAGTACTTGCAATTGTATCTGAGTTCAAGTACTTTACCCACTTCTTTGATTTTAATTAATCACTTTCATCGCAAACACAATAGCATTAGCAACGACAACGGGAAGTGACTCGGCGGTGTTCGCTGCACAGCGACATTCGGCACGTCGAATTTCACGCAGACGGTTAACTGTGTGCAGCAATATTCACCCAGAGTGGTGGCCAGCTTGGTTGTGATCCATGTTTTTTGCACGCAGTCGGTGCCCTCTGGAACGTCCCAGTAGCCCATTGCTCCAGAGCCTGCGAGCAGCAAGGACAAGCTCGCCAAATCTCGCGAGGCGAAAACCGAGGCAGGGTGACGTGCTGCTCACTACCGCCTCCTACTGCATGTCGAATTTCCCCCGCAGGATCAAAGGCTGATGTTTTAGCAAATTGCAACGGCAGCTGCTGTAGTGATGTTTGGACTGGATACAGGACAAGGTCGACAAAAGCATCTACTCTAAAACACCTCCTAATCAGGAAAACAGTTTAAGGCTACAACTCTACACTCGAGTGTAACAGAATTTACAATCTATGTATTTTCAGGATCTTTATGTTAAATGTTGAATTCAAAACTACTGAACTCACTTGACAGTGTCTAAAAACTGCTAATATTCAGTCTCTGGTTTTCAACTTTTGTCGGAAGGGGGATATTCTATTGATTTGGCTCCCAATGAGCGACCAAATGTGTCACAATTAGGGCTGGGCAAAAACAAATTTGATCGACTTTGAATGTGCATTACACACACACACACACACACACACACACACACACACACACACACACACACACACACACACACACACACACACACACACACGCACACACACACACACACACACACACACACACACACACACACACACACACACACACACACACACACACACACACACACACACACACACACACACACACACACACACACACACACACACACACACACACACACACACTGATCCGTTGATGAATGGTAGAGGCAAGGCAGCAGACACTCACTCGGTCGTAAACGGGAAATTGCACACTATGCCGACCGTTGATGAATGGGAAAGGCAAGGCAGCAGACACTCACTCGGTCGTAAACGGGAAATTGCACAATATGCCTACATTTGTTATTTTGGGGGACACCAACACAAGGTGGGCAACACGTCCTGTGTTTTGTTTTCATTTTTAAAATGTGCGGACTTGTTATATAAAGCAGTTAACCAAATGTCTGCTTTTTCTGTTTTCATGCGCAAAAATAAAAACAAGGAATAGAACACTCGAACACCAAATTTTAAAATAAAAGTACAATTTTAAACCAGCAACCTAATGTTGAATTGTAGTAGACAGAATGGATAGCAATATTTAGACGTATATATGCATACACATGTTATTTAAAAACTACTGTAAATATTTTAAAATAAAGATTTTCCAAAGAGAAACATAATCTCCCCGCTGTCTCTTCATGCGCTTGCACATAAGCCCGTAGCTTGGAGAAAATGGGCACGAAAGAAGTCAAAGTCAAGAAGTCAAAGTCTGCTTTATTGTCAAATTCTTCACATGCCAAGACACACAAAGAGATCGAAATTACGTTCCCACTATCCCACGGTGACAAGACATAGTTCACAATGTACATACAAGTAAGCAACACAAGAAAAATAAAACAAGAAGGCACCTTCAATGAATAAATAAGAGTGATGAATAAATAATAAATAAACAAATAACACAATAAATAATTACAGGACGCTACGCAGAAGGGGGAAGAGAGTTCAGGATCCTAACAGCCTGGAGAATGAAGCTGTTGGTGAGTCTGGCGGTGCGGGAGCGCAGGCTCCTGTACCTCTTCCCAGACAAACAAAGAGTGATCGGGGTGACTCACATCACTCACAATCGTGGCCACCTTGTGGGCCAGATATACAAGGTATGCCACTCACTTGGTTAAACAGTTATTTATCAAACAGGAATCAATATGTGCAATTAATGGACTTCAAATCAAAACTAAAGCAGGTAAAGTGTGGGGTTCCTCAGGGCTCAATATTAGGCCCCTTGTTATTTATTTTGTATGTTAATGATATGTGCAAGGTCTCCAGGTTACTCAAGGCCGTAGTTTTTGCAGATGACACGAATCTGCTCTGTAGTGGGGACGACCTGGACCAAGTACTGGATACTGTGGGTATTGAAATGGAAAAATTACAGAGTTGGGTTGACACAAATAAACTTACATTGAATTTAAGTAAAACAAGGTATATTATATTTGGAAACCGTCCGACAAACACAGACAAAATTCTTACAATAAATAATATAGAAATAGAAAGAGTGAATGAAGTAAAATTTCTTGGAGTGCTAATAGATAAAAAATTAAGTTGGAAACCACATATAATGTATATCAAATCAACGATCTCAAAATCACTGGCAGTATTGTATAAAGTAAAAGATCTTATAAACCAAACATCATTATATTCCTTGTACTGCTCCTTCAGACTCCCATACATTATGTACTGTGTGGAGGTGTGGGGCAACACATACAAAACAAACACAGATCCAATCTACATTCTACAAAAAAAAGCAATACGACTTGTAAATAATGTTGATTACAGAGAACTGTCACGGATCAGGGGTGGAACATGGAGCAGGGCGACCAAGTGCAGCTTGGACCAGGGTTTATTGAGGGAAAAGGGAAGTGGAACGAGGCATCGAGGGAAACAGACGAGAACTGGCAAACTAATAACATGACAGACTGACCGACAGGGATTGCAAACAGAAACAGACTCAAAACAGACAGGAACCACAAGGACAGCAAACGGGACGACATCGACGATCCGACAGGGAGTGAGGGGCAGACACACAGACACACGAACAGAACTATGAAACGATCGGGGGACAAGTCCTGACAAGAACCATCTAACCCTCTTTTTGTAAAACTGAATGCACTGAAATACAATGATCTAGTCGATTTTAAAACCATCCAACTCATGTACAAAATAAAAAATAATCAATTACCAAACAGTATCCAGAGGTTGTTTGAGTGGAGGGAAAGTACCTATTATTTAAGAGGGACACTTATGTTTAAAAGAGATTCGGTGAGAACAACTTTAAAGTTGCATTGTATAACAGCTAAAGGTGTGGAATTATGGAACACCAGCAGTGACGAACTAAACAATTATAGTACTTTACCTCAGTTTAAAAAAATGTATAAAGGCAAAATACTGATGGGATATCGTAGCATGCTGTGACGTGTTTAAACTGCTTTTGTATATATCTAAAGGAGGTGTATGTATGTATAAGTGTGTGTATGTATAATATCTATATGTATGTATGTATGTGTTTGTATGTGTGTGTATATGTATATATGTGTGTAGTATGTATGTGTATATGTATGTATGTGTGTATGTATGTATGTGTACATGCATGTATATATGTATGTATATATATATATATATATATATATATATATAAACTTTTTCCTCACCCCCCGTGGGTGGTATCTTTTTCCCTTCAAGCTCGGGTCCTCTACCAGAGGCCTGGGAGCTTGAGGGTTCTACGCAGTATCTTTGCTGTTCCTAGTACTGCACTTTTCTGGACTGAGATGTCAGATGTTTTTCCTGGGATCTGTTTGAGCCACTCCTCCAGTTTGGGGGTTACTGCCCCTAGTGCTCCAATGACCACAGGTACCACTGAAGTCTTAACTCTCCAGGTCTTCTCCAGCTCTTCTCTGAGCCCTTGATATTTCTCAAGTTTCTCATGTTCCTTTTTCCTAATGTTACCATCATTTGGGATGGCTATGTCAACCACAACGGCTTTCCTCTGCTCTTTGTCCACTACCACAATGTCCGGTTGGTTCGCCATTACCATTCTGTCTGTCTGGATCTGGAAGTCCCAGAGGATCTTGGCTTGGTCATTCTCTACCACCTTTGGAGGTGTTTCCCACTTGGATCTTGGGACTTCCAGTCCATACTCTGCACAGATGTTCCTGTACACTATTCCAGCTACTTGGTTATGGCGCTCCATGTATGCTTTACCTGCCAGCATCTTACACCCTGCAGTTATGTGCTGGATTGTCTCAGGACCTTCTTTGCACAATCTACACCTGGGGTCTTGTCTGGTGTGGTAGATTTGGGCCTCTATTGCTCTGGTGCTCAAGGCCTGTTCTTGTGCAGCCAGGATCAGTGCCTCTGTGCTGTCCTTCAGACCAGCTCTTTCTAGCCATTGGTAGGATTTCTGGATATCAGCTACTTCAGCTATGTTTCGGTGGTACATCCCATGTAGGGGCTTGTCCTCCCATGATGGTCCCTCCAGCACCTCATCTTCCTTTGATGCCCATTGTCAAGTGGCCGAAAATAGCTCCCGCCGAGCGGATCGGCTGTTTATAAGCACCGCGGAGGAGATCGCGGAGCCTCATTCGACTTTCAGCAGCCGGCGAGCTCGCGCACGCCGCCCGGCACATCCGGGAGGCCGTGCGCACGCGCCAAGTGGCCGAAAATAGCTCCCGCCGAGCGGATCGGCACTTTATAAGCACCGCGGATGAAATCGCGGAGCCTCATTCGACTTCCAGCGGGCCGCGCACTCGCACACGCCGCCCGGTTCAAATTTTCTAAGTGCAACGCACAATGAGATGCATTAGAAACGGCCTTGGTTACCATCACATTTGAAGCGATGAATACAAAGTTAAATTTTATGACTCGGTGTCGAGGTCGATTTTTTTCGGTCGATTTTGGATCGAAAAAGGTCGACCAATACACCGGCAAATACGGTATATATATATATATATGTATATCTTTAACATTTCTGAAAATGGACAAATCTTGACGGAATCAAGCAAACATGTGGTTACAAGGGGTAGAGCTAGATAAGCCTAGGCTTCCTTCTACTCCCTTTTGAACAAATAAGATTTTTATGAAAAAGTGAAAATTTATAACGCAATGTTTTTTTCTTTTCTTTCTTCTCTATTGTACTATGGAGTTATTATTTTCAGTATTTTTTACTTTCTTTTCTTGTATTTCTTTAAATGTTCGAAATAAACAAACAAAAAAAACAAACAATGTCAAAAAGATGGGAGGTGTAAAAGCCCTTCAGGGAGGGGAGTGAAGCACCAATAATCTTACCAGCCGTGTTCACTATGCGCTGCAGGGCCTTCATGTTGTATTCAATGCAGATACCACCCCAGACAGCGATACAACTGGAGAGGACGCTCTCAATGGTGCCACGGTAGAATGCAGTCATGACGGCCGGAGGAGCACTTGCTCGCCTGAGTTTCCGCAGGAAGTACAGGCGGCGCTGAGCTTTCTTCGCCAGTGACGCGGTGTTGGCGGACCAGGAGAGGTCCTCACTGATGTGCACCCCCGGGAATTTGGTGCTGCTCACCCTCTCCACCACAGTACCGTCGATGGTCAGCGGCAGGTGTTGGGTGTGACCCTTCCGGAAGTCAACAACAATTTCCTTGGTCTTGTTGACGTTCAGCAGGAGGTATTTGTACCTGCACCATGCGGTCAGAAGGTCAATCTCCAACCTGTACTGAGTCTCGTCGCCCTTGGTGATGAGACCCACCAGAGTCGTGTCGTCAGCAAACTTCACTATGCGGTTGTCGCCGTAGGACGCAGTGCAGTCGTGCGGCAGCAGGGTGAAGAGCAGCGGACTGAGCACACAACCTTGGTGGGACCCGTGCTCAGCGTGATGCTGGCGGAGATTTTGTCGCCAACACGTACCACCTAAGGCCTCTGACAGAGGAAGTCCAGTGGCCAGTTGCAGAGGTAGGTACTGAGGCCCAGCTTGTCGAGTTTGCTGATGAGTTTTTGTGGTACAATGGTGTTGAAGGCAGAACTGAAGTCCACAAACAGCAATCTCACATACGAGTCCCTACTCTCCAGGTGGGAGAGGGCTGAGTGGAGGGCAGAGCAGATGGCATCCTCAGAGGACCGTTTGGCCTGGTACGCAAACTGGATGGGGTCTATGGTGGGGTGGAGAATGGACCTGATGTGCTCCAAGACAAGCCGCTCAAAGCACTTCACGATGATGGGCGTCAATGCCACGGGGCAGTAGTCATTGAAGCAGGACGGAGCAGGCTTCTTTGGCACAAGTACAATGGTGGCAGCCTTGAAACACGAAGGGACGATGGCCTGCTGCAGGGAAATGTCAAAGATGTTCGTGAAGACACCCGTCAGCTCCCCAGCACAGTACTTCAGCGCTCGACCTGAGATGTTGTCAGGGCCCGCCGCCTTACGGGTGTTGATAGCGGCAAGCGCCCTCCTCACGCTGTCGGCAGAGAGGCACAGGGGCTGCTCATGTGGAGGGGGAGTGGTCTTCAGCGGGCAAGTGCTGTTCTGAGCGTCGAAGCGAGCATAGAAGCGGTTAAGATCGTTGAGCAGACGGACGTCGCCCTCACAGCTCTGCGGCGCGGGCTTGTAGTCCGTGATGGTCTGAATGCCCTGCCAATGGCTCCGTGCGTCCCTGCTGTCCTTGAAGTGGGCGGTAATCCTGCAAGAGAACGCCCTTTTCGCTTCTTTGATGCCCCGGGACAGGTTGCCCCTCGCTGCCCTCAAGACAGCCTCATCCCTCGCTCTGAAGGCTTCGTCCCTGGCCCTCAGCAGCCTGAGGACAGCCCCCTGTCAGCCATGGCTGCCAGTTAGCCCGAGTGACGATGGACTTCGAGTGAGTCACATCATCAATGCACTTTGTGACGTAAGAGGAAACAGAGTCAGTATACTCCTCTATGTCTGTCCAATCGTTGCAAGTGGCCGGCCACTTAAACATGTCCCAGTCAGTAGTGCCAAAGCAGTCTCGAAGTGCATCAGAGGCACCCTCAGGCCACACCCGTACTCGCTTGCGAACCGGCCTGGATGCCTTCACCCTTTGTCTGTATGCAGGCAAAAGCATAACAGTGAGATGGTCAGAAAGTCCAAGATGGGGGAGGGGGCGACCTTGAAAGCTCCTTTATGTGTAGAGTAGACCAGGCCCAGGTAGCTGTCACCACGTGTTGGAAAATTAACATGCTGGTGAAGCCTCGGACAAACAGACTTCAGGCTAGCACGATTAAAGTCCCCAGCAAAGATGGTGAAACTGTCAGGGTGCGCCGTCTGCTGTTCACTGACAGCCTGGTACAGTTCATTAAGAGCCACGATCCTGTCGCCTTCGATGTTGGAAGGCGGGATGTATACCGCAACTAGCAGAATCGCAGTAAATTCCCTCGGCAGGTAAAACAGACGGCACTTAATGACCACAAACTCTGCCAGTGGTGAGCAGTGCCTGCATAGCACTACGGAGTCCCGGCACCATTCGTCACGGACGTAGACGCATATTCCACCTCCTCGCGACTTTCCCCCTCTCACAATGGCACGGTCCACCCGATAGCACGCTAGCCACTCCAGATGCACAGCAGAGTCCGGAATGTTGACAGTCAACCAGGTCTCAGTGAACACGAGCACACAGCAGTTATGCACTGTCCGGTTCATGGATCTCAGCAGGCGAACGTAATCCATCTTGTTGTCCAGCGAACGAACATTTGCCAGAAGACTGGAAGGCTCGGCCAGGCAAGCTGGGTTGGCCGCCAGCCTGGCCCGGACGCGTCCACGCTTGCCCCTCTTCTGCCTCCTCGCACACCGCTTCTGACGCATTCCAACCGGGGGAAGAATAGCAGGTGAGTCCGGTGACGCACCAGGACGGAGCGCCTTTAATGTCTCCGCATCAAAGTCCAGAGCGCCACAAAACCCACTTTCGCCGATGTCGAGCGGAACCTGCCTGCTGTACTTGTAGCACGACATATTACGACGAGACAAACACATAAAACTGTCGGACAACCCCTCATTAAACGGACAAAACACCGTACGGGCGGGACAGAGAGAGGTTGCTGCGTGTGCACGCGTCGCCATCTTGAAAAAGAAGTGGTGTTTCAGTGAGTGTTTTTTTCTTTCCTTGGCAAATCGTAAACTATATTCACTGACTTTTAACTGGCTTTCATAGTTCACGTTCACTCACTGAATTGTTCACACCAGGAGACGCAACACGTTCACTGACTGATCCGTTGATTCACGGGAAGGCCGTACACTCACTGACTCGTTCACTCACTGATCCGTTCTCGCAATGAACGGGAAAGGCAATTCACTCACTCACTGACTCGTTTGTAAATGGGAAGTTACGTCATTTTTCTTCGTTTTGTTGTACGGCGGGCCCTCGAGGACTGGACTTGGACACCCCTGGTTTAGAGGATCAAGGGGTGTGTTTTGTTGAGAAAAAGACATCTAAAGGAGAAAAAAATCAAGGTGTCGTCGCATGTAATTTGACAAACAATAGTAGAGTCAACGTTATTGGTGCCAAAGTTATCTGAAAGAGAAAAAGGAGAAGAAATCCTCTGAAAGAGCCTTTTTATGACTTGTTATGGTGTCATAAATCAGAAAAAAAATCAAGGGAGGATCAAGGGGGGTTTTGTTGAGAAAATCATTGAAGTGTCGTCAGCATGGTGCCAAAGTTATCTGAAAGAGAAAAAATCAAGGTGTTTGACAAACAATAGTAGAGTCGGCATTATTGGTGCCAAAGATATCTGAAAGAGAGACTGCTGGAATCGTTTAATTTTGGAGGGAGACAGATGAAGGCCTCTGTTTTTATGAAGGTTGACTAAGTTTAAAACATATCCTGATTAAAAAAAACACGTGATACACAGAGGTGTGGTTTGAGAGAGGGGCTGGACCTGTTGTTGGTATATTACGCCAGAGTATTGTGCTGCTAGTTGACAGAAAAGAGCTAAGCTAAAGCTGTGGTGTTAAACTGCAAACCTGAAGCTCAAATCATGATAGCAGAAACGCCGGTCAGTATCCATCTTTGCCGTAAAGGCCCTGATGGCTTGTTAGATGCCCCTAGGAAGAAACAAATGTATCTAAAGCGTATGCAACAGAGGCCTACAGAAAAACTTGACCGGAGCTGGCATCTAACACCGGAGACTCTATAGGGATTTAATTTTTTTTACGAGACTGGTGAGTTGTCTTTCTTTATGAGAAATCAAGAGCGCTCTGGATCAAACAACAACAACAGCAACTATGAGCAGGCCGGTGCGTATGGTACGTTGAACTCAAATGACTGGGGTGTTTTAAATCAACTCCTGCCCGAGGTTTTGACTGAATTTCTCAATGAATACGGATTAGAAGATGAGCTGAATGTAACTTGGATTTCAAGAACTACAGCCAGCGGAAGATGTTTTTTCCGGCTTAAAGTTTCTCCTCAAACTGTTGATGGGACAGAAGATGGAGAGCTAATCGATCTAATGTATCTAACGCTAGAAGTGTTTAATAGTGAATGTGGAGTTTTCCAAACACTACTAAATTTACCACTGACAGAATGGTATGAACGGATGCAAGCGTTTGGTGAGAGTATTACGGGACTCTTCCTATCGAGCCGTGTCTGGACAAACGTCGTCGGAGTGAAACGTAAACTGACTTTAGATTAACCCTTACTAAAAAATTTAACTTTAAAATCCCCACCACTGGCCCCTCACCCCATCCTCAGCACAGTAGCCTGTGCTCCTCCTTGCCCCCCTCTTTTTTTTCACCTAGAGTCACAGAAAGGTGGGGTTGTAGTCATTAGCATAACTATCTAAAATGTATAAGAGCGGACTTGCAGACTCCTCTTTCACACACAAGAGCTCTGTCTATACATCAGAGAAAGAAGATGGCTCAAAAAATCCTCGCCAGACGACTTTTACCAAGTTTTGTACCTATGGAACATGGGCCTGGCATCACATTCTGGTCCAGCCCTGACAACTGCAGAGACAAATGATGCGGACACGGCCTTCATAGCGGCACCACGGCCAAGCACGGTGGCTGAACGACCGGGACCAATGCCAGCGACAGGGGTGGAAAGGTTTGATATTCTTCCATTGCCTACTCCCGACCCGAGCGAACGCATGTCACCGATCTGCCTCGACGACCTGCAACCCGATTCTCTCTATGGAGCTTTGTCATCAACCTTTGACGGGTTTGAAACCCCTGAAACCTCGGGGTACAACCTAGCAAGCACGATGGAACAGCAACAGCAGCAGCAACAGCACCAGTAGCAGCAACAGCAGCAGCAGCATGAACCGTGGTCCTTGTTGCGAGCCATCGAGCTGTTTGACGACGCATGCGCACGCTATCCTGAAAATGGAATGGATTTGCCCTGTTTGTCTGCTGCTGACATAAGACTCATGCTCAATACAGAGACAGAGGTGCCCGGTGACACGATGTCTTATCAGTTAGCGGTTCGCCATTACGCGTTCAAACAGATAAAGGGGCGGAGTTTTTTAACAAACATTTCCAGAAATTAATGAGACAGCACAATATTACACATTTTGCAACGTCTTCCGATACAAAAGCGCAAACCGTTGAACGATTCAACAAAAGGTTGAAGACGCGCATGTGGAGGTATTTCACAGCTAAGAACACGCAACGCTACATTGATGTAATTCAGGATTTTATTGTCAGTTATAATGACAGTTTTCATAGTAGTATAAAAATGACACCAAATGCCGTAAACGAGGATAATAAAGATATTGTTTTTACCAACTTGTATACAAACAACCCTTTTCAATGCGGGGACAAGTTCCGGTTCGCTCCAGGTGAAACTGTGCGGCTTTCCAAACTAAGAGGGGTTTTTGAGAAGGGTTATTTGCAGAGTTACACAGACGAAAGATTCAGAATAACAAAACGTCTCCATCGCGTTCCTCCCGTCTATAAAATATCGGACTTGGACGGTATGCCTATAGAACGCAGCTTTTACGAAGCGGAATTATCCATCCATTTTCTGAACCGCTTAGTCCCCACGGGGGTCGCGGGCGTGCTGGAGTCTATCCCAGCCGTCATCGGGCAGTAGGCGGGGGACACCCTGAACTGGTTGCCAGCCAATCGCAGGGCACACAGAGACAGACAACCAATCGCACTCACACTCACACCTAGGGACAATTTGGAGTCCTCAGTCGGCCTACCAAGCATGTTTTTGGAATGTGGGAGGAAACCGGAGTGCCCGGAGAAAACCCACGCGGGCCCGGGGAGAACATGCAAACTCCACACAGGGAGGGCCGGAGGTGGAATCGAACCCGCACCCTCCTAACTGTGAGGTGGACGTGCTACCCAGTGCGCCACCGAGCCGCCCGAAGCGGAATTACAAAAAGTAAAAATAAAAAAAAAAAAAATTTTTCGCATACAGAAAATTCTTAAATCACGCACCGTGTCAGGCAGACACGAGTCCCTCGTTCATTGGGTCGGGTGGCCGGCCAAAGTCGACAGTTGGGTACCCGCAAAGAGTATTAAAAACATTTGACGTTCGATAAAACGGCCATTCTGTGAAAATTACAAGATGGCTTTTAACCAGATTGAATTTGACCCTAGATTAGAACTTCCTTTTTCATCTCTAGTAGCAGGGCCTTAAGGTTGTGGCAAGACTTTCTTTGTAAAAAATGTATTGGAAAATCCAGAACATGTTATGAGAAAAAAAACTGATAATATTGTCTGGGTTTATACTTCATATCAACCAATGTACGATGAGCTCAAAAACCTGAATAAAGACATTCTTTTTATCAAGGGGCTGCCTGAATCTTTTGATGACGAGAAGCTGTTCCCACCACAGCAGCACCATCTACTGATTTTGGATGACATCATCTTCCAAGCTTCGGATAATCCGGAAGTGGTCCGAATATTCACCCAATATAGACATCATAAAAATTTAAGCGTTATAATGCTAACGCGGAATGTATTTCATCAGGGCAAATTCAGCCGTACTATTAGTTTAAACAGTAATTATTTGATTTTGTTCAAAAACCCCCGCGATAAACTGCAGGTGAATGTCCTGGCGAATCAAATTTCTCCCAACAACCGGAAGTTTTTCCTGGAATGCTTTGAAGATGCTACAAGAGAGCCGCATGGGTATTTACTGGTAGATTTGACACCTTCATGCCCAGAACAATATAGACTACGTACAGGTGTACTACATAACCAGTGGCCTGTCGTTTATATCCCCAAACAATAAAACGATGACGAAGCTTTTAAAAACAAATGCTCCGTTACTCAAATCTTTGTTTACATCCAAAGTGGCCAAACATAAGCATTTGCTACTCAGAGAGCCGACGAGTTTAGTGAAAGCATTATGTGAGATTGCTCTAAATCTTCTTAAAGGACATGTACCCTTAAAATCAAAACTTTACAAGATACTTCAAAAGCAAAAGAAAAATATCCGTTTTTTGGCTGATAAGAAAAATACTTTGAAGAAGAAAAGAGCTGTATTAGTTCAGAAAGGTGGTTTTATATTGCCGTTACTGGCCGCTTTCGCACCTGTTCTCGTAAGTGTCATTAGTGGTTTTATGAACAAATCATAAAATGAGTTTAAAACGGCTCAGAAAATGTTCCTGATTTCACCTTAGCAGCTCGAGAGGCTGAATCAACCTGCTCCGACCATCCGTGATACAGCCGAGTATTCTTTGGATGAAGAGATGAAACAGGTTTTGGATAATGAAAATTTAAATCAATATGAAAAGATCAAAATTTATCAAACCTTAATGCAGCGTTACATGGAGTTGGTCAAACAAAAAGACTCCGAGCAAATTCCTATTACGATTCGCAACGAAGCCAATGAGGGGGGTGAAAGAAAGACGACAGATGAGATGACAGGTGAACATTATGGGGATATTTTGGACGCCATAGGTCCACGTTTCCGACGCAACGCCAGCTATGTGCTGAAAAGACTGTCGGCAGAAGATGTAAGCTGGACGCTGTTAAGTGGATTTATTTTTAGAGGAAAAACTGTCAAAGGCTCCTATATGAGCGATTTATTGAGACGTCTGTGTGTGAGTAGGAAAAAATTCAACGACCAACCGGTAGGATGGGGTGAATTTCTCCGAACGCTAGCCCGATTAAACCTACCGGAAACAAGCATCTCCAACCCCTTGGCTCGTGCAGATTTTAAACGTTTAAAATACGCTAGGGGTGAAGATGTGGATGTTTCTTATGTAGAAGATGTAAGCGTGATGAATAAAAGAAAAAGAAGGAGGACATCGCCGGTAGTAAAATGGGTTAGTTATTAGACGATAGATACTCTATTGTTGTTAGTGAAAAAAAACGCATGACTCTGTAACTCTCTTTAACAATGTTTATTGAATAAAAGAGATTTTTATAAAACATTAACACGGCTTCAGACAATGACATTTTTTAAATTTATGCAATGAACATGATGTTTGCCCGCCGCACATCCGGTCTGGCCTTCGACATTTTTTGATAAACTCACTAACCATGGCGTCGTTATGGAGAGGATCGGGATTGTAATGAGTCTCCTTTGTAATATATACTCCTTGTAGCATGTAACGGTACCCAAAAGGAGGAGTTTCTTTGCATCGAGGTTTATGCAAAGAGCTCACGTAATTATATCGTTGCTTTTTGGTGAAGTGAGTGAGTGTTCCGTCTTTACGACTGGTCTTTGAATGCACCCCGCTTCAATGGCAGAACGCGGATGAATTTAAAGACATCAAATGAGAATAATCCTTTATAAAAATTAAAATTGACTGACGCAAACGTGAATTCTTCATGTTTTTATTGAAAACAACATAGTGCTGACGCCGTACGACGCCGTACGGCATCGGTTTTTCGCTTTCCAAACAAGCTGTGCGCGCTCCCGCGGCAGGGGGAACAAAATCTCACGGGGGAACCAAATCGAGCACAACACCTGTTAACACATTTAAATAATACCAATGACCTTAATGGAAGTTTATTCGATATTTATCACTTTGTGGTATAAGTTTTGGAAAATATTAGTGATACGGAAGCCGTTAGGGTACTTGGCAAGGGCTTTGGGAACTTCCGGTTTGCTAATGCTAAATAGCCGCAATGTGCGTTAATCGACTTATTTCCAAATATGCGCCTCTGTTGTTTTTGCGAATTAAATTTGCGGTTGGAGAGGAACGGTTAACACAATTAAACGGCACAAATATGTTTTATCTGACTTTATTTAGTGCTTATCACGTTGTTAGATAAGTTTAGAGACGGGATTGGTTGACGAGCCGCCATGACACTTCGCTGAGGCTCATGGGAATTGGCCAGGACAGTGACACCGTGAATCAAGAAAGTGGCGCTGGGAATCACAATCTCATGAGGTAACCTAAGGTACATGTGCTTTTGGGAGTTTGCAAACATATTTATAAGGTTGTGTTAAATTTATAATCATATTAATATCTAGTATTGGAGTGCTCGTGTGGATTGGTGAGGGCCGAGGAATGTGCAGGCAAACTGTATGAACTTGTTTTCTTCGCAGTGTTGTGGAATAGGCCCGGATAGGGAGTACCGGAGGAGACCATCTCAAGGTCGGTGAGGAACGAGAACAACAGCACGTCTATGAGACCGGCCTTCGAGGGGAAAACCCAACCCCCTGACCTCAGCGATAGCGCCGACCAATCATCTCACAATATTTTGCATGCTTTAATATTCATATTGTGTTTCTTTAAAACTGGGCAACCCAGGAAGAATGTGTCGTACGAGTTTTAGTGTGAGGGGCCTGGGACCCAGGCCTGTATTAGTGCGCTTTGTCAGGAATAAATAATTGGTAAATTTGGTCTAATTGATCTACTGGTCTTCTCTTTGACAGAACGAACTCGCAAAATTGTTAGGTGCGCCAGTGTGTGGATTAGGACATAGCAATTTATGTGTTAAGTGTTGATCGCAATTTGGAGTCAGATCAATAACTAAAATCCGTAACCTAACAATTTCTTGGTGACCGCGGACGTGATGTCAAGAGAAGGGTAATTGACAACTCGTGGTCTTTAGCCAAGACACCGGACAGTGTCAGGGACACTGTCTCCCGGTCGGCGAACCGTTTGGAATAAGCGCACAACGTTGAGCTGGTACGACGTCTCCTCAACCCTGAGCTCATCACCGATAAGGTAAGCAGAATACCTGTTACTATAAGTCGAAATGCTGCAAATTGAAAGAGGAAATTTAAGAGGAGACTGTCGTTCAGATCAAATAAGGTGTGCATGAAGTTAAGATACATACGGTGAATAAGTTTGGAACTTACGTGTGTAACGTGTACGGTTAAGTCAGGGACTTACGCGTACTACGGATAGGTCAGGGACCTAGTGCTTCGTCGTGGCGGACAAGGGTGCGGTGACGATCGTATTCAAATAGCTGGGGTTAATAAAGAGATCCCCGAGGGGAAGTGAGGCCTCCTCAAAAAATATCCGGTGGTAACAGTTCCTCCTGTGAGAGATCAGACCGCTAAAATATCCAAAATGAACCAAATTGGGGGGAGAGTGTGTGTGCGCGCAGAGGATCCTCATTAGTGGGTGTGTATATCAGTGTGTGTGAGTGAGATGTGTGTTCTATGGAAGAAATCAGTAATGGAGAATGTTTAGGAGGCTTTTGAGCGATAATAGGGAAATTGAGAAGTGGACAATGGTGTGTTTAAGTTGGTTAGAGAAACTAAGATGAGCAAGGTGTGGCAGTAGAGAAAATAAGGCGTGTGACAGAAAGTTACTAGAACGGTGGCTTGATAGGATGAGAATAAGAGACAACAAATGTTATGTAGAAGACATTGAAAGATGTCGAATGTGAACATGATGAAGGGCGCAACAGCAAAGTTGGCCTGCCCTTTGAGAGGTTGAGACTGATGAGCGTGCCTGCACTCGCGCGTAGTCGCGGGTCTGGGCTGTGCGCGTGGGCCTGTGCTATGCTCGTGCGGGCGGTGGGCCGGCATCATGATTGTTGCAGGAAATGGCCAGCCTGTAACCGGTCAACATTGATGCCGCGACCCCCCCTCGCACGGGGGGGGGGTGCTATGGCCCGGGCGGGGCAGGGACAGTGTGAGTTTCTCAGTGAATGTTTGAAGCAGTGAGATTGAGCGGTTGTGTGCGTGCTCGGTGTGTGCGTTTATGTGCACACCCTGTGTGGGTGCAGGCGTGTGAGGAGGAAGACGGCATGGATCAGAGAATGTTCAAGAAAGGGGGGGCTAACTCGTAAATAATGAGGAGCTATTGGGAGTAATCTGTTTGTCCTTTCTTTAAGGTTAGGTTAGGTTAGCAACACGAGCGATTTAGAGGTTCAAAAAAAAAGACAGTTA
Source organism: Syngnathus floridae (assembly GCF_059516105.1). Classification (NCBI taxonomy): domain Eukaryota; kingdom Metazoa; phylum Chordata; class Actinopteri; order Syngnathiformes; family Syngnathidae; genus Syngnathus; species Syngnathus floridae. The sequence goes on from NC_142425.1 coordinate 3,049,592, forward strand.
AAAGAAAATAACATTTTTGATTTGGACAATTGCAGGCTAACAAGAGCATGAGAAAGAAGGGTAGAGAAAGCAATGAAAATAGACGAGGAAAGAAATGAATACAAGGGCATTTATCCATCTTTGCATGATGTGACAAACCCGAGTGCCCCGACACTCGGAGTGAGCTATGTTGGACCGCCGCCGTACGGCGACCCCGGAGTAATGGCTCCGGTGGTGACGCTGGGTGGCAGGATGGTAGTGGATGTCGAGGGCGAAGGCGAAAGGGCGGATCAGAGTATTGTACAGTTGATTGAACAAGCAGTAAATAGAGAGAGGCGACGTGCCCGGGAGGGGGACACATCCCGCGTGGACACCTCCACCCCCGGTCCGAGCCCTCAACCGTCCAATGTGACAAAAGGAGAAAGCTGGCATAGACTTACTGCCGAGAATGAGGCGCTAAAAAAGAAAATTGATCAAGCCGATGAGCAGCGTAGACAGGAAGCGCAGATGTTAAAATGGGCAACGGAGAGAGGGAGACGAGAAGACGCGAAGAGCGCGCGAAGACAGCAAGAGCGTCCACAGTGGGAAAGCAGCGAGGGTGAGGAAGAAGATGATGTTGTGATGCAACAGAGAAAAATGTTGGAGTGCGCGAATCAGGACAGTAGAAAGAAGTGCAGACAGGGAGAGAGAGAGAGAGACGGAGAAAATATAATTTGCGGAGTGGTCAGGGACAGATGACACAGGCCGAGGTGCAGAAATATTGAATTGATGTGTCCGCTGGTGACCACATCAGGCGGTCAGCACTACGAGCCCATGGTGCTTCGTGGTGTGACCGCGATGATGGAAAAGATGCCCCCACTTCACAGAGGAGGCAAGGTGTGGCTAAACAAATTTTTGGCTCTGATGAGTGGGCAGAGCTGTACACTCGGTGACATGCGCCAGATGTTGGCAGGAGCATGCTCCCTAGTGCAATTGCAGGCAATTGAGGAAGCAGCAGGCACAGCGAGACTGGGGAGGGAGGTGCCCTTGCCACAAGTAGCAGCACCCCTGTTTGAAAACATTAAATTGACTTTCCCACAACCCACCGATCTGGCCCCCACTATGTTTCCTTATGATGTGAAAATGTCACCTGCACAACATTATGTAACATGTGTGGAGAGTTGGATTGAAACCACAGGTCGCCATCCGGCTCTCACGCACGAGGCAGAGGAGCTCTTCCGAACGGCGCTGCTGGATGGACTTCCGCCAGATGTGAAGAAGCAGCTAATGTCAGATCCTGACATTCTGGTTTGTGCCGAAGAACGATTTAAACGTCATCTTTTGCATCACTGCAGAATGTTCACTGAGTCACAAGCTAAAGTTGAAAACGAGACAGACGCATTATCTAAACAGTTGTTGAAATTACAGTTGGCAAAAATGCATGGTGAAGCTAAACAGTCTAAATCACAGAAAAAGGAAATGCAAATGTCACAGGCTCTTCAGGTGGTGGGGCGCGGAAGGGGCCAGTTCCGGGGCGGATACAGAGGCCGGGGAGGGAGTGCACCTGCTTACCCGGGGAGGGCAGCATACAAACCCCATTCGCCCAACGCATGTTTCATCTGCGGCGAAACCGACCACTGGGCAAAAGAATGCCCACAGTATCGACCGCGCGGAGCCACCCGCCCACAAACGCACGGAGGTCAGTACTACCAACATGATGATCTCTGGTGTGGACAATTTGAATAGGGCTGCCCGGGGAGCCAGGAAAGCAGTGGCCCGGCGGACCCAATGCTTCATGTGACAGTGGAAGGAAAACCTGTGAAGATGCTGGTGGACACAGGAGCAACTTATTCATCAATAAACACTGCCCTTCCTGTATCCTCACTGTCAAAGAAAACAACGACTTTAGTCGGCTTCTCGGGACAACCACGTACTCTGCCTTTTACCAAACCACTTGAAACTGTGATCACCCGGACAGGGTGTAGACTGTGGCACAAATACATCCATTCCACAGACACTCCGATCAATTTGATGGGAAGGGACTTGCTGTCAGCCGTTCAAGCCAGAATTCTGAGTGGGCCAGAGGGAGTGATTATTCAATTTCCAGATGGCGTCAGCATCCAGTGCTCACAGCAGCTACAACAACATGGTCAGTGGCTGATGGCGCCCCTACCGGCAGAAGCAGAAACTGCAACCATCTACTGGGCCAGGCTGGAGCCAGAGACCCCTGCTGGTGGCGGTGTGTTCTCGACCTACCTACTGTGGAAGCCCTGGATCTGCTCACTGGCGCCATACCACCCACCTGTTGATCCTTTGCATTGCACTCTATATTATGACCGAAAAAGTGATGATGTATGTTAGGGTTTTCTGGTTAGTTTGATCCTATGATTATGTTGGAATGTAACCTGTAATAATTAAACTCGCTTGTCCTGTCTTAACAAAAGTAGTAGAACAAAGTGCTAAGATCTTTTGAACTGATTGACTAGCTGCAGAGGAAGCAACCAAAGTGTTTTGTTCACACAACATCGTGAAGGACCCCCTGCTGTGCTTTGATCAGTCAGGGGTTTCGACCATTTGTCTACTCTGTCCCCCACTCTGTGCTTTGATCAGCCAGGGGCTTCGGCCATTTGCCCACTCTCAACCCCCACTCTGTTTTTCTTAATAAATGTCCCCTCGCAGGAACAAGGGTTCAGACTTCATTCTGGAGTGAGTGAACTCTCCACCTGCAGGTGTCAAAAAGGACTTATTTGTCTCCCGTGTGGTTCTTGCAAGATATTGTTTGAGTGAACAAATCTCTAACAATGTATATCGGGATTTGTTTGAAGAAATTGAAGGGCACATGTGGGATTTAACTTCATCATCCATTTTGATTGGTAAAGAGGGAGTCGCAGCGGCAACTGAATTGACATATGAACAAATGCAGTGGTTCAAAATGACAGAGAAAGGGGTGCCACACATTTCGCTGGCTCTTGCCCCAGGACACGAGGCCAGACAATTGGGCTCAATGGTCAAGCAGTTGTTGCAACAGACCGATTGGCGGAAAACTCACATTCCTAATTTGTACTGGTCTGAGTCTCAGAATGCATACCAAATTAAACAACCCATGGCAGACACAGGATTGCTGGAGATGATGTTGGTGTCACGCACACACGGTAGGGAGTTAACTGATCATGAGGACGCTGAAGTAATGCTGGCGGCCTTGCCCGACACACTGTGGTCCCGGGGTCCATTTGATGTCGGGTTTTGTCATTCGGTGGCCCCTATTGATCTCCAAATGGATGAGACGCAGCCTATCAAACGGCCTCAATATCGTTGGCCGAAAGAGGCGGACCAAGGCATGGAAGACACTCTGTGTGGCCTCTGGGACGCAGGGGTGTTGGAAGTGTCCGACGGCCAAATCGCACTCCTTGCTGTGGCGTTACCAAACTGGGTGGAGCTTGGGTCAAGGTGGACAGGAGCTTCATTGTGCACTGAGTTTGACAGAACTGAGGAGATTTGATAAAAAATTGAATAATGCGTAGAGCTACAGAGAAAAGCATCATAGTCAGAGATTGAACAGATTTGGATAAAACAAATAGGCTAAAACGGTAAGAAACAAGAGCGAGATCTGATATTTTGGCTCGTCAGGCTTAAGAAGTAGAAGTTGAGTTAGATACATTTTAGAATAGGACATTTGGACTAAAGTGGATTCAGTCAAGAGGAAGAGGGGCATTTTGGCATTTTAACAGGGATTGACAGCAAGGGAGATTGAGGATAGAAGATCTGGACAGCAATGACGTAAATTACATTAAAAACTGCCCATTCTAGGGAGAGGTGCTGGATGGTGTGACAGGCAGGATTTTTAGGAAGAGAAAAAGGGGGGAGTTAGACTCGCCAAGAGGGGGAATAAAGAGAAGCAGACTGAGAAACATATTTGAGCTAGACAACAGGAAAAAGGGGGAGAGCCAAATGATGACGTAAAAATCCAGAGGGAATAGTCGGACCCATCTTTATTGAATTTAATTAGGATAATTAATAGAGATCGAGTTTGTAGGAGCAATCTGAGGTTATGGAGGCTCCCCTGACACGTGGGTCCCACAGTCGTCCCCCCCCAGATAGACATATATGACAATTTGCGATGAATCTGATGGGCGAGTTTATGGAAAATTGAATTGGAGATTTTACAATAGGTCATGTTGACAAGTATGTCCAAATGTGAAGAGTTACTATTAGGAGTCAATGTTTGCCTGCACACTAACATACTAACTTTGCTTAGTGTGGGAGGAGAGCTGAGTGATAGAGACGGATGTGTGTGTCTGCGAGTGTGTGGATGGGTGCATGCGCATGAGATCATCTATGACTGTGTGTGCGCAGTATGATTGGCCAGAGAGGTCTGAAGTTGGGGTGATGTGTTTGCAATTGAGGATAAAATTCCTCTCACCTGAAGGGGTGGTACAGACTGGAGGGTCTGGAACTGGTAAGTGATGAGTTCTGACCGGAACCATGGCTCAATGATCAATCAGGGGCACCATCGACAACAAAACGGTGTGATGGAGAAGGCCCATTTCAGTGATATGGTCAGACAAGACAGAACTAGTATCGAACAGCAAGACTTTGGACGATTTGACGTGTGACGACTTTGAGCTCACCCGACGGGGTGACGGACTAGGTGGACAGTGACCAATTGTTTGACGCTTGAACGTGTTTGCGACAATAGCACGCTCTGCTTTGTTTTTCTGTGTGACTTGATTTTTTTGCAGCATCAGCCACCAGCTAAGGAGCGGATTGCGCGTTGCTTGCGTAACTTGTTTTCCTTTTTGCAGGTTGTCGATTGCATTCGTGGAAAGTTTGTGTTGGATTTACAAGAATATGTTAACCCTTGCCCTTTTGGTTTTTATGATGAATTGTTGATGACGTGGTTTTCAGGACATGATCCGCGGGCGCCAGGATTCATTTTATGACTGTTTTTATTTTGATACTTGATGTCTGTTTTTGTGTGTACAAATGTCCGCTGTCAGCCGGGCTATAAGCTCACTGACAGGAGTGCGATGATTTTTGTTTGTGTTGCTGAGTGTGTGTGGTGGACAGTCAAGTTTCAAGGACTTGGGGTGATGGTCCCGGGGCCCAGATGGTAACTAGAGGTTCCGTGGGCCTGTCTACAATGAGTGTGGTGATGAGAGGGGACGCTTTGCAGGTTCCTTTTGATACGTAATGACACATTGGGTGAATGTGTCAAAGGGGGAGTGGTAAAATAGAAATGGGTGAGTAGGTTTCAATGTGTAATTGTGATATAAAAAAAAATTCCAAATTCACTTGCTTTCAAGCTTTAACAGGACATGCCAGAATTCACCCAGCAGTGATGGAAGGAGCAGAGGAAGACCAGTGACATCTGGTTGTGGTGTGGAGATGACAAATTATAGGATCGCTTGCCGAAGAATGCATCAGGTATCTGTGCCCTCGTGTCGTTGATAATGCCTGTGGTGGTTGTCCCCATTGAAATACAGAATCTCAATTGGAACCTGGAGTCCCCACTGGCGGGGCTCCTGAAGCAAGCAAAAGAGACGTTTTGCCCCAGTGGTTGAGCGACGACGATCCAACATATATTGACACTATAGGAGTGCCCCGGGGTGTGCCAGATAAGTATAAACTCGTTAATCAAGTGTTCTCGGGATTCGAAAGTATCTTCCTATGGATCACTCCCAATAAAAATGTAGACCGTACTAATTACTTTCATTACAATGTCCAACGACTGGGTAATTATACAGCTGAATCATTTGCCGCAGTTCATGAACAATTGGCTGCAACGTCGTTAATGGCGTTCCAAAATAGAATTGCGTTGGACAGGCTATTGACTAAGGAACATGGTGTGTGTGGAATGTTTGGTGATGCATGTTGTACTTTCATCCCAAACACGGCACCAGGAGGCCGACTGACCAGGGCGTTGGAAGGACTAAGGACACTGAACAAAAAGATGAAAGATCATTCACGTGTACACACCGATATTTGGTCTGATTGGATAAAAACGTTCGGAAGCTAGAAAAGCCTCATCATGTCTGTGCTTGTTGCTGTGGCTATTTTTACTACAGTTATGATTTTATGCAGTTGTTATTGTATTCCATGTATTAGGTCACTCACTGTCCGGTTGATCGAGAAAACCGTTGGCCCGTTGCCACCGATGGGCCAATATACCCTGGTGACTCAACATGAGCAGCGGGGGGAAGGAAGGATCGACAGCGCGCTGGTAGCTGTTTGCTAGAGTAACGGGTGATGACCTCATAAATGAGGTCATGAGAGGGAATAAAGGGAAATGTGCTTTTGGGAGTTTGCAAACATATTTTTAAGGTTGTGTTAAACTTATAATCATATTAATATCTAGTATTGGAGTGCTTGTGTGGATTGGTGGGGGCCGAGGAATGTGCAGGCAAACTGCATGAACTTGTTTTCTTCGAAGTGTTGTGGAATAGGCCCGGATAGGGAGTACCGGAGGAGACCATCTCAAGGTCGGTGAGGAACGAGAACAACAGCACGTCTATGAGACCGGCCTTCGAGGGGAAAACCCAAACACCTGACCTCAGCGATAGCGCCGACGCGGGGAGGAGATGGCCGTCGACCAATCATCTCACAATATTTTGCATACTTTAATATTCATATTGTGTTTCTTTAAAACGGGGCAACCCGGGAGAATGTGTCGTCTTTTGGTGGTCACAAAAACGCACGAGTTTTAGTGTGAGGGACCCGGGACCCAGGCCTGTATTAGTGCGCTTTGTCAGGAATAATTAATTGGTAAATTTGATCTAATTGATCTACTGGTCTTCTCTTTGACAGAACGAACTCGCAAAATTGTTAGGTGCGCCAGTGTGTGGATTAGGACATAGCAATTTATGTGTTAAGTGTTGATCGCAATTTGGAGTCAGATCAATAACTAGAATCCGTAACCTAACATAACCTAACCCTTGTGAATAATTTTTGGTGTAACGGGTGATGCCATTAAGCCTTCTTGACAACACATTATTAATTACGTGAAAATAATGATTGAGATATTCATTTTTACACTATTGGACCACAGTCATTCTTCAGATTACGCCGATAAACTTGGTCAGAGTCTCAACTAAAATAGTACAAAATTGAGTTACATACCAATCTGTCTGCGTTAAAGTTGGGCAGTTGACTGAACAAATAACTGTAATTTTAACTGACTAGGTAGATACGCTCCCGGCGGGGCCTCCCTTGGCCTCTACAAAATTCTGACGCTCTAATTACCCACAACAATGACGACTTAATGGGACCCCTTCTAAAGAAAGCTGTTGGTTGAATATAAAAGCAAGATATTAGGTCAAAAATACTTCAAAGTTAATAGACATAATATAATCCAAGGGTAGAACTTTAGGTTGCTTTCTTCTCTCACTTTTCACTATTTTTCCATCTTGCTGGCCGAAGACCTGGGTAGCGCCTCAGCTACTCGGAGGAGGTTCTGGTTGAAGTGCAATCTCACTTCGCCGTCCTTCGTACCCATTCCAGAATTCATGCGACTCCGGTACGGCGAGGTTTACTGAAGGAGACATGCGTCGGCCTGTGCCCTCCGCTGCCTTCTATCTAACCAACTGGGTCGGCGGACCCTTTGGGGAATGTGTAGCGAGATAACCTTTTAAACCCAACCCTAACCTTAACCCTAGCACTAACCCCGACCCTAACCCCAACCCTATTTCTAACCCTAGCCCTAACTCCAGCACTAACCCTAGCCCCAACCCGACCTCAAACCCGACCTCTAACCTTAGCCCTAAACCTGTGTTGCAAATTTTTCCATGATAAAATATTTTTTTGGTCCCACCGTGAATTGAACTCAGGTCGTTGGAGTGAGAGTCCAGGTTACTAACCACTACACTATGGAACCCTTGCTTGTACTGCATGGAAGGTACGTACGCTATATGGTTTATGTGAGCAGCTCAAGCAAATAGACCAGAGACTTGTTGAACTCAAAGTCATCAGCATTAACTCTGTTACACTCGTGACATGGTTTTTCATTTTGGATGCGTTTGCAGTTCAATTCTTCACCATACTGATGAAATAAAATCGAGAGGTTATTTGAATTCGAATGTTACGCTCTTCACGTCTGCATGTGCGCTATAGTATGGTCGTTGTTATGTTTCATTATCATCTTTAATGTCTGCAGGCGCAAAGTATTAAATGTCGGTAATGACGCTGTAGGGCGACGTTGTAAATGTATATCTTTTATGCAGTTTTGGCCTTTTTGTTAACATGCACATTACATTTGAGTTCATTATTTATTCCTCAATACTATAAATACACTGCTCAAAAAAATTAAAGGAACACTTTGAAAACACATCAGATTTCAATGGTGAAAATCGTTTTTTGGGGATATCTATACTGATATGGACAGTTTAATGTCTCAGGAACAAAAGGATGCCACATCTTTTTATGGAAATATAAGTTTTCAGCCTACAGAGGGCTCAGTATATAGACACCCCAAAAATCTAAGTGAAAAAATGATATGGTAGGCTCGTCCATTTTGCCTAAATTCAATTTCTGCAACTCAAAATTCTTTTCAATATCTTGTGTGCCCCCCCCCCCAAGCTTGTTTGCACGCTTGACAACGTCGCGGCATGCTCCTAATGAGACGACGAATGGTGTCTTGTGAGATGTCCTCCCAGATCTGTCTAAGGGCATCAGTGAGCTCCTGTAAAGTCTGAGGAGCAACCGGGCGGCATCTGATGGACCGAAACATTATGTCCCAGAGGTGTTCTATTGGGTTTAGATCAGGTGACCGTGAGGGCCATTCAATTGTGTCAATTCCTTCATCCTCAAGATACTGTCTGCATACTCTTGCCACATAAGGCCGGGCATTGTTGTGGATCGGGAGGAACCCAGGACCTACTGCACCAGCGTAGGGTCTGACCATGGGTGCAAGGATTTTATCCCGATACCTAATGGCAGTCAGACTGCCGTTCTCTAGCCTGTAGAGGTCTGTTCGTACCTCCATGGAAATGCCTCCCCAGACCATCACTGACCCACCACCGAACCGGTCATGCTGAATGATGTTGCAGGCAGCATAGCTCTCTCCTTGGCTTCTCCAGTTCCTTTCACGTCTATCACAGGTGCTCAGGGTAAACCTGCTCTTATCTGTGAAAACCACAGGGCACCAGTGGCGGACTTGCCAATTCTGGTGTTCTATGGCAAATGCCAATTGAGCTCCACGGTGCTGAGCAATGAGCACAGGGCACGCTACAGGACGTCATGCCCTGAAGCCACCCTCGTGAAGTCTGTTTCTGACTGTTTGGGCCAAGACATTCACATCAGTAGCCTGCTGGAGGTTATTCTGTAGGGCTCGGTCAGTGCTCAACCTGTTTCTCCTTGCACAAAGCAGCAGATATTGGTCCTGCTGATGGAATGAGGACCGTCTACTGCCCTGTCCAGCTCTCCTAGAGTAACTGCCTGTCTCCTGGAATCTCCATGCTCTGGAGATTGTCCTGGGAGACACGTCAAATCTTGCAACAGCACGCATGGATGTGCCATCCTGGAGGAGTTGAAAAAAGTTAAAGTCCCAATGATCATAGTCACACACACATCTGGGTGTGGTGAAATTTGTCGTCTGCATTTAATCCATCCCCATGTGATTTTGATCCATCCCCTGGGGGAGAGGGGAGCAGTGAGCAGCAGCGGTGCCGCGCTCGGGAATCATTTGGTGATCTAACCCCCCAACTCCAACCCTTAATGCTGAGTGCCAAGCAAGGAGGCAATGGGTCCCATTTTTATAGTCTTTGGTATGACCCGGCCGGGGTTTGAACCCACAACCTTCCAGTCTCAGGGCGGACACTCTAGTACTAGGCCACTGAGCTGGTATATATGAGTTGGACAATCTGCGCAACTTCAGGAGGGTTAAGAAATTGCCTCATGCTCCCAGTCGTGATAATGACTCTAGCTAAACCCAACACTTGTGGAAAAACTGTTAAAAAAGATCAAGAGGAGGAACTTGAAATGGCTTCCACCTGCAAAAGCAGTCCTGTTTTGGGGACCATCTCGTTGTTGCCCCTCTAGTGCACCTGTTGTTAATTCCATCAACACCAATGCAGCTGAAACTGATTAACAACCCCCTCTGCCACGTACCTAACCAAAACCTTATCAGAAAAGTCTAATTGAATTCATGCCATACCCTGATAAACTGTTCCTTTAATTTTTTTGAGCAGTGTAGTTTGAGATTGAAAGTGACAACCAAATTGGCTAAAATAGTCCGGAGCCACTTTTTCTGTCTTATATGTGTGTTAAAAAAAAAAAAAAACTCCATGCGCACTCTTCTCTTTTAGAACTTGCTTACCTTAAAGCAGGGGTGTCCAAGTCCAGTCCTCGAGGGCCGCATTCCTACATGTTTTCCAAGTTTCCCTCGTTAAACACACCTGTGCAGGAGCCTGATCATTGAATCAGGTGTGTTTAACGAGGGAAACTTGGAAAACATGGAGGAATGCGGCCCTCGAGGACTGGACTTGGACACCCCTGCCTTAAAGCATCCAAACATCGCATGACAGTTGATGCTGAGCTCCCATCAGGCAATGGTAACATTAGGATTCACAGGATCAGGATTAGGAAACACTGGATTCGTTCCCTCACTGATCCGTTCTCACGATGAACTGGAAATGCAAATCACTCACTGACTCGTTTACTCACAGATACATTCAGTTGGTGAAAGGGAAATGCAATTCACGACTCGTTCGTGAACGGAAGGTTTTCCGTCATTTTCTTCTTTGTTTTGTTTTACGGCGAGGTGGCACCAGCTTCAATGCGCACGACCGACACCGACTGGTTGAAGTCATATGGACTGAAAATAGAACAAATCACTTTAGAACGTGATTCGTTCACTCTCGTTCACTGAAACAACTCGTTCTTTTGAATGAATCGTTCACTCACGAGCCAACACTACTCTGGGACCGAGTTGGGACGCCTATGCTCTAAATTATCCATAGATGTGGATGTGCGTACGAACTGTCTGGATGGATAATTCACAGGAATTCAACAACCGTTGAATCTAATAATAATCAGAAATATTAAAATTGTGTTCACTAAAATGGGTAAATGTTACTTGGTAGTACTGTGCAGTACCTTTGGCCTCTTGGCCACCAGGTGGCATTTTTGTCTTTCCAAGAGTAAACCTACCTACTTTGCCTCTTGACGTTCAGTTGCGAATAAGGCCAATGGTGACTATGATTTTTTTTTAAGTGTTATATTATAATTTATAATGTATATATGCTATTTCATAACTGATTTAACTAATTTATGCAATTAATGCAGTGGAAAAATTCTAAGGCTGATATTTTCTGGGACACCATAAATGAAAAATTTAAATGGCATGTTTGTAGGTGGTGAAGAAATGATCGACGCATGAGCAATCAACTCCAACAAAACGTTTTGTCAATTAAGTGTGCATGCCAGCCATCACGTTCACATTAATATGGAAAATTGTTTGGACATTCATTCAATAAATCAAGAACAATGTCCATAATACTTTGTCCTCACCAGTAAGACAATTTAGCACCATCAAGCAGAATAAAAATCTTACAACATGTGCAGATACCCAGCATACCAATAACTCTTGCCTTCCATTACATTTTTGCACACTGGAGCACCTTTGGCAAACTTCTGGGAAACTTTGTTGCTAGGGAGGCCGAATCGCACACTACTTGACAACTGCATGCAACTAATGAGATTAGAACATAGCGCTTCACTACTATTACTCATAAAGAACAGTTGTTAATTAGTACAGTTTTTTTCCCTCTATATATCCGTTAGAAAGGCAAAGTTGTCATCGTCATTCTATTTGTGTATTGAGTAATGTTACTACTAGTGAGCACAAAGTGCACACAATTACGTGGTGGACCTTCAGCCGGATAAACAGGGACATACTGTTCAAACGTCATTCCATACATTTACTGAACCTGCTTCGACAAGACCAGGCTGTTCTCAACCAAGACACCTGTTAGGGTTTTTCAGATTATCCTTATCGTATGATTATGTTGGAATGCAACCGGTAATAAATAACCTACCTTGTCCCATCCTCCACAAGGTCGTAAAACATCCCCTGATATGTTTTGACTAGAGGACAAGGGCTTTCTATTCAGCCTACTCATACCCCCACTCTGTTTCTTTTAATAAATATGCCCTTGCAGGGTGGAGAGTTCAGACCTCCATTCGAACATCGCTGCACGCACAGCGACGAATGGACTCTCCACCTGCAGCTGTCTAAAAGGACTTACTTGTCTCCCGTGTGGTTCTTGCAAAATAAGTTGGAGTGAGCGAATCTCTAACAACACCCACGGGCACTCCGTGCAAAGAATGCACGTCACCTTCAGGAGTGCACCTGGCAACTCCCTTGTCTTCTGCACAAGAAACATGTGGCATGAAAGCTTAAGCACAAACACAAACATTCCTGTTCTGTACTTATGTGCAAGAAATGCAAAGTTTGTTTCATAAAAAATCATCACTAACTTTTATTTCCAACGACAGACCAACAGTGAGACTGAGAGGAATAAACAGTGGCACTGTTTGTGGCATCTGTGCAGACTGATAAATATGCAAACTTGAATGTGGACTGGAGCAAGAATAGTCAGAAGCATTGCGTGCAGTAAAAAAAGTACATACAATAGTGCATCTGTCATTAAATAGTAGCTGCAATAAACACCAGCAATATTATTCAAAATGTGGCAGCTCTCCAAATACAATATCTCCATTCTGTAAGTCGCTCCTTTGTTTTTATTCATATAAATGTTGCAAGTGAGTGGACAATAGCTCTGTTCATGTCTTTTGCAATCTCTGTTGGAAATTTCCAGATCTCCGTGAGCATGTAAAGAGTGCTGCACAAAGCATTGAGGGGAGTTAAAGGGTGGAGCCAACACCTGCAGGCTATGTCACCTGACCACACAAACCTGTCTGAACCGGAATTCAAGCATAGTATTTAAAAATTCACAAAGAAAGCAGCTCCTGTTGCCGCGTTCCCTCAGTGCAGGCCAAATACGCTTATTTCACCAAAAAAAACATAAAATATTGTTTCCTTGTTCTTTGTGTGTCAAGTGAAGGATTAAAAAAAAATATTAGTGTTCATAAAACCTGTTGCATTTGAGGGAGTGAATAAATTCCCATGGAGATTAGGAGCAAATGCCCTGTTTTACAGGGTAGACTGTGCACCTTTATGTCTTATGTTCCATTTTTTTCTCCAACATGATAGTTCCACACCCAACTAAAAGCACCTCGGGCTCTTTCTGACTTGCAGGTCAGAGCACAAAGCACATTTCTGACATGTTCTAACTTCTTTCCCCTAAAGCTGCAATCTTGTTTTTTTTTGCTTACTGAGCATTTTTTGTTGCAAAGTGAATTTGAATGCATTTTTTCCATAATGAATGTGCACACAGCTCTTTTTAGATACGAAATAAAAAGTATGACCTGGGTAAAAAAAAAAGGTACAGACCCCATAAAGTGTTTCCAAATACATTAACTTGTTTGAAGATAATTGCTGGAATTATTGAAAGACTGAGAACAATGAAGTAGTCAATTGTGGAGATATAGCATGCATTTCACTGTGCTTCACTAATTCAGTCATTCAGATTTTTTTCACAAGAAAGATGCTAAATTAAGTTGCATTCATCTTAGTTACTAAGACTTAGTAGGTTGGCAGTTGAGCTGGGCGTGGTGTCAGCCAGCGCTTTTAATGAATGTGTCTGAGAGCGGAGACAATGGCTTGATTTTTCATGAGTCTCATTTTATATACTTGGCAAGTTCTCAAATCATTCCAATTGGTCAGGTTTGTTAACGAAACGTTTTTCTGTGATGTGTGTCTAATTTAGAAGTCATTTTTATGTCAGACATCAATTAAATCATTCTGAAGGACGTCAAGGTTGAACTCCTGGAAACAATTCCAAATGTTAAGTTGCTGCAAGTTGCTTTCAACCTAATTATAATGATGCAAGCAAAGAACATCTTTCAAGTGGAGGCACATCGAAGTTTTACAATGATCCAGTTGGAGCACAGATCTAGATCCTGTTCAGAATACATACCAATATCATGTCATACCACCTCAATCAATTAGAGATGTTCGCGATGAATCAGAAAACCTTTTGAAGGAAATGTTAAAAACCTCAAATCAAATTGCTAATTCGCTTCACTCCAAAATTCCTGCCACGCCTTGCGCTAATGCCTCACCAATGTCGCTGTTCACTTTGGTGTGACCCCGATTCTTAACCTGGGTTCGATCGAACCGTAGGGGTTCGGTGAGTCGGTCTCAGGGGTTCGACAGAGCCCCCACTGAGGAGGTCCGAACAAACCTGTTTTATCGTGTTTGTTTTGTTGAACAAGGTGATGTTCATGCACAGCTCATTTTGTGCATTAGTAAAAAACATCTGTCTTGAATTTAAAAAAACAAATTTTTCACTAACGAGGGGTTCGGTGAAGGCGCATATGAAACTAGTGGGGTTCGGTACTTCCAACAAGGTTAAGAACCACTGGCTTATAATAAATTGTAGACCTTTACAAGATAGGATCAAATAGGTGGGAGAGTATTAAATGTAAAAAATTGGAACAATAACATACAGACTAGAAACACATTGGGAACAGGTGGATAACTTATGAACGTTAAAGTTTGAATAACACATTATTCACGTGATTCATTTGCAGGATAAACAATGGAAGGGATTGATAAATTGAACAAATTTAAGATGACTGCTGGAGTATTATGTCGAAAACAAATAGATTCAACGAACTTTTCTTTCCCTATAAAATGGCGGCGTTTGGGTTTGAAGTACATAGTCGCTTCGAAGGAGGAAAAGCATGATTTAAGATACGTGATTGATCAATGATTAAATGTTAGTAAAACAAGATTGAACAAATTACGATGACTATGCTTTGAGAAGGTTATCCCTTATACCAGGGGTGTCAAACTCATTTTTTCGCAGGCCGCATTGTAGTCATAGCTTCTTTCGGAGGACCGTTATGACTGTCACCCCAAATAAATGTATGAGCACCTCATACTGTATACCAGGGGTGTCCAAGTCCAGTCCTCGAGGGCCACATTCCTCCATGTTTTCCAAGTTTCCCTCGTTAAACACACCTGATTCAATGATCAGGCTCCTGCACAGGTGTGTTTAACGAGGGAAACTTCGAAAACATGCAGGAATGCGGCCCTCGAGGACTGGACTTGGACACCCCTGCTGTATACAGTAAAAGCTACAAAACAAACTGACAAGTAACTCGTTTTCAAATCAGACGAGTATAAACTGGTCAAATATTTAAAAAATAAATATTATTAAAAGTGAAAACAATTTGCAATTCGAGTAATGTGTCTTCGTGGGCCACATAAAATGATGTGCCGGGCTGCATCTGGCCCCCGGGCCTTGAGTTTGACACCTGTGCCTTATACAAAGGTAAAGTAGGATTAGAATTTGATAAAACTGATATGGACATTCACATATTCCATTAGAGTTTAAACTGCTTGCAATACTATTACAAATTACTGTGAGTCACTTGTGATTGATTGATTGATTGATTGATTGATTGATTGATTGATTGATTGATTGATTGATTGATTGATTGATTGATTGATTGATTGATCGACAGAATGACAGAATGACCGAGACCAAATGACTGAGTGACCGAACGGGCGATCGTTCGATGTCTGTATGTATGTATGTGTTTCGTTATTTGTTTATGTATTTTTCTCTCGCATTTTCTTTCTCATCCTCCTCTTCTTTCGGCTGCTCCTGTTAGGGGCTGCAACAGCAGAGCAATTGTTAGGGTTTTCCAGGTTATCTTTATCATAGGATTATGTTGGAATGCAACAGGTAATAAATACCTTACCTTGTCCTCCTTATCACAAGGTCGTAAAACATCCCCTGACATGTTTAGACTAGAGGACAAGGGCTTTAGCCAGTTTACCCAAACCCCCACTCTGTTTCTCTTAATAAATATCCCCTCGCAGGAACGAGGGTTCAGACTTCATTCTGGAGCGAGTGAACTCTCCACCTGCAGGTGTCCAAAAGGACTTACTTGTCTCCCGTGTGGTTCTTGCAAAATAAGTTGGAGTGAGCAAATCTCTAACATTTTGGTGCCGAAACCCGGGATCCCTCATACCCGCTATCTGGCTGACGAAGGAGGACGTGCTGCATTGTCGACAAGCCAGCGTCCATTTGGAGGACCTGGAAAAGAAAGTCCTGGGAAGAGAATTCTTCGCTGGGCCAGCATCTTAGGTCTGCCTTCGTCTGACAGAGGTGGATTGACGGGACCCGGCAGTGCAACGAACCAAGGGGACAAGTAAGTTAAAGGCCTGAAGTTGTGTGATTGTGTTGTTGTTTGTGAAACGCGTAAAAAGGTAGAAGTGCACAGGAAAAAGTAAATTTTGTGGAAGGAGGGGGTGTTGTAGAGTCCCCCTCTGGATGAGGTGTCTCTTTTGGAACAGTGGTTCTCAAAGTGTTTTAAAATCTCAGTACCTCCGTGGATCATTATTTGACGACCACTGTTCTAAAGAGTACAACCTCGCGTTGGCAGGGCTGGGGACAAGGACTTTTGTCTTTAGTTCCCAGAGAAGGTGGGGGGTGTTGTAGAGTCCCCTCACTGGATGAAGCAGCTCCCTTTTTTTTTTAAAAAAAAAAAAAAAAGAGGACTTCGCGTTGGCAGGGCTGGGGACAAGGACTGTTGTCTTTAGTTCCCAGGGAAGGTGGGGGGTGTTGTAGGGTCCCCTCACTAGATGAAGCAGCTCCTTTTTTTTAAAAGGAGGACTTCGCGTAGGCAGGGATAACTTGTGTGATTGAGTGTGTGACTGGTAGGATAAATTGACTAAATAGCAGTTCTAGCATTGATCCACGGCAATAATACAGGCTAGTAATTTGTTGAAAGGTCAATTTAAACCTGCATTGAGGATCCTCAAAGAAAAAAAAATTTGAAAAAAAATTGTAAAACCTTAAACTACTAAAATTAAGATGGGAAATAAGAACGGTAAATCTCTTGCTCTGCTCTTCTTTGAGATGAGAAGTTCATGGCAAGTAGATTTCTTAATTGTATGCAATACATGCTGAAGTGGAAGAAAATGTATGGAGTACAAGAAAATTTGAAATGTGGAAGAAGTAGTAGAAGTGCTAGAGTGTGGTTGAAATCTTCACAAAGAGATGAGAACAAATTCAAGAGACAAAAGCTAGAAAGATGAAAACTGATGAGGTCATAAGTGTTCGTCAGACCAGGACACAATAAGGCCCCTGTGAGCGGGTGCAAGGCCGCAGCTCAAGCCGCGGCTTAAGCGAGGGGCAAGAGGAGTTTAATGATAATAATAATAATAATAATAATAATAATAATAATAATAATAATAAGGTGGCAAATTACAAATGACTAGAGATCAATTTGTGTTACACTAAATTAAAATATGCAAATCAAGTGGTAAAGAAATGCAACTTGCTTCTAGAAGATAAATAAATAAAATTAGAATGTGCTGTCCTCGTGTGCATGGGAGGGACCAGCTCATGATCGACCACAGGAAATGGCCAGCCTGTGACGAATCATTGTTGCTGAGACCTACCTTCCGCACGCGAGAGCTGTGCATGTGTGTGCGTATGTGTTAAAGTTAAAGTCCCAAATTTATGAAGATTGGCTAAACTTTTAGTATAAAGAAATTTGCTAGACTGTTGTCTATTCAATTTACACCGCAGAACAGAAACAATTTGACAAAAAAAAAAAAAAAAAAAGAGAAGTCTGTTTGCGAGCAGAAACTAATCCACACTAGTGCATGTTAAGTGTCAAGCCCACATGAGAAAACAGAACATGCTTTCAGGAATTGGAAGGAGCTAAATTGTGAATTTAAGATTTTGCAATGCTACATTTAATAGTTAATTTAATTGATTGGTTGTGTTATAAGATTATACAAAATTCTAAATGCAAGCTAAATCTGAGAGATTGAGTTCTTCAAATTTAAAAACAAAGAAAAAATTCAGATTAATTTGCCAGTTGTTTGTTTTAGTTAAGTTTTTTTTGAATTGGTGGATTGTTCTACCAGGAAACATGAGTTGAAAATGATATATGAATGTTGTGTGGTGAGCTTGGATGAATTGGGACCAATGTGATAGTATGACTCCTTTTTGGAGACTGTGTGAGATGCATATGATGAGCATTGATGAATGATTGCCTGAATGAAAGGTTGAATGGTTGAAGTCGTTGGCGACTACTATGGAAAATTAGTAGAGCAACTTTGATGAAAGAGTGATTGTTAGAGATTTGCTCACTCCAATTTATTTTGCAAGAACCACACGGGAGACAAGTAAGTCCTTTTTGGACACCTGCAGGTGGAGAGTTCACTCGTTCAAGGAATGATGTCTGAACCCTCGTTCCTGCGAGGGGATATTTATTAAGAGAAACAGAGTGGGGGTTTGGGTAAACTGGCTAAAGCCCTTGTCCTCTAGTCTAAACATGTCAGGGGATGTTTTACGGCCTTGTGATAAGGAGGACAAGGTAAGGTATTTATTACCTGTTGCATTCCAACATAATCCTATGATAAAGATAACCTGGAAAACCCTAACATCTCCCTCCTGTTTCATCATATGATTATGCTACCCCAAATAACAAAGACAAGTAAAAAAAAAAACATACATAAAAAACAACAAACAATGATAGCAACACTGTCCAGTGAAGATGAGGCATTACCTTAATACCCCAGATCAAACTTATTGTGTAAGCGAAAAACCTGCTGGCCAGATGTTATTAGCAGGAAAATTCTTACACGGTCCCTTTGGCCTAGGCGACCAGAATGCTATCAATAAAAAAGAAAAAGAAAAACACAGAAACAGTACATCATTGTATCCATCACTTGCGAAGCATTTTCGATGGTCAAATCAACAAGTTTCCGTAATACATGCTCAACAGAACAGCATCTACGCAATCCACGTCTCATTATCATCATCACATCTGTCACGTCTAAGATGTTGTATATGTGCTCGCATTTCCGTCAGCTGATGATGTTCTAGTCTGTAGGTGAGGTCTGTCACACACTGGCGCACACACTCGTGTCCAGTTGGCAGGCAGCATCGGACAACTCTTGTGACCACAAAACCATGATCCGTACTGAACAGGCACGTGCACTCATAGGATGCAGGTGAGGCAGTGCCTCTGAACTTCTGGATGAAGTAGGTCCCGTCCGATGGTGCAGCCATGTTGGTAGTAGAGCCCTTACACCTTGAAAACGGCTCTCTCATCCTGGCACACAGTGGTGATGTCCAAAGCTCCCATCCAGTTTCCTCCTGGAGAGCAGTCGTCGTTAATGCTTTTGTGGGTGCTGCAACCTTGGATGCAACATGTGTAGTCAGCAAGACTTGGAATGGTCCCTCCCGTCGTGGCTGGCCCAGTTCCTTCTTTTGATGACCTCGATGTAGACCCAGTCTCCTGGATTGATGGGGTTGTCGACCTGTGAGGAGGAAAGATCAAGCGGCAGTAAATTTGTCTTTGACACAGTTTGAGCGTCCTGATCATATAATCTGCCAAGGACTGCTCTTTATCTGTTGCTTGCAACTCTCGTAGCCAATTGTAGTGCCCATTTAACTGGTAAATAGGAGTGTTTGCGGGAAGAGTTTGAACACCTCCTAATGATTCCCTTTAACCAAAAACTATTTATGACAGGGGCGTTCCCATTTATTGCCTCCTGGTTTAAAAGAGATTGTCTTACCCATGCCTTCTTTCTCCTCACACGCTCGCACCCACACAGGGTGTGCACGCACACACACACACACACACACACACATCCGCACGCACGCATACGCAAAACGGCATACAAAGTTCAGACGAACAACAACAGACTGTCACAATTTTATAGAGATTACGCACAAAAACAGAACACACAAACAAAGGGATTCTAATCCATCTCTCATGTAGCTTCTTTTGATAGAATCTCCTATCGGTAACTGTATAGCAGACGTTTTAGCATATAATCCCATACTCTGCTCTCTCACTTCTACTTTTTCATGTCGGTGCAGTCGTAGGTGGCCCCTATTGCAGTCATTGTCTTGTTAACTGTCGCCTTGTGACTCCTATGCATGATTGTGTGAATGTCAAAAATTGAACGTACCTAACTTTCTGACCATCCAACCTCCACTGTGGTACAAAAAACCTTACTATTGTATTGAGTAGGTACATTGAGCAACCTAGCTTCCTCCTGACTGCCAAATGTCTTGTTCTAAAATTTATATAACTCGACCTCTACGTTTTAAGCTTGATGAGCCAAAATATCAGATCTTGCTCTTGTTTCCTACCGTATTCGCCTATTTGTTTTATCCAAATCCGTTCAATCTCTGATTATAATGCTTTTCTCTGTAGCCCTACGTATTTTTCAAATTTTTATTTATTTATTTATCAAATCTCCTCAGTTCTGTCAAACTCAGTGCACACTGAACCTCCCTTCCACTTTGAACCAAGCTTCACCAAATTTGGTAACGCCGTAGCAAGGAGTGCGATTTGGTTGTCGGACGCTCCAAGTCCATATCTTTTTGCTGCACTTCACCCTCTCAAGTTGGTGTTCTTTTGTTGTTGCTTCTGAGCGACCCCATCCATCACTCTTGAATGAGTCCATTGTTCAAATGAGTCAATTTTCATCATTGTGAGTTCCTCCGCTTTTCACTGTCTTTTCCGTCCCCGAGGATGTTGTCTGTCCTCCGGAGTGTACTTGTCGCCCTCCAAGCACAACAGCAGTCTTTTCTTGTCCTTCGTCAGAGCCAGGCACCATTTTGTAGTTGTTCACGGCTGCAGGCGAAGTCTCGGATTGGGTTTCAGGGACCCTGACACTGAGAATGACAGGCTGGGACATCAAACTTGTAAGACTGTCTCCAAATGTAGCTGCTTCCATCAATTTGCTGGTAATATTTGTTTACCAAACTTCAAATTCTTCTAATAACAGCGGTCTCGTTTTTATATCGTGAATCCTGCAACTCATCCTATTTTTGAGCTACATTTTATCTATAGTTCCAATTTAATCGGACAGTATGTTGTCTTCAGTATCATTATTGAAAATCAACTCATCGAGGTCTGCGTTCCACATCAAGCCCTGATCTGTATGTCTTGACCTCTCACATGTTATTGTCATGCTTGCTCAAAAATGTGACTTAGAGTATGGTGCTGTGAATTCTCAATCTCCCCAATGAAATTGGATCCCACCTCGTAGTTCTTATCGTTCTCATGTTCCTGTTAGCCTGCAATTGTCCAAATCAAAAATGTTTTCTTTTAACTGTCTTTCTTTTGAACCTCTAAATCTCTCGTGTTGCCAATCTATCTACACCAGAACAAAAAAATTACCACAGTATAACACCAAATGTATTCGAAAATTCATTGTCATAAAGTGTTGTATTCTTACTATCTTCCACTATCTGTCCTACTCACTCACTCCTTTTGAGGCTTGGCAACGCCCATGCCTCACACCTTGACAAACTTTTTCGGAGAATGCTCAAAATCACTCTTTCATCAAAGTCGCTCTACTAATTTTCTATAGTAGTCGCCAACGACTTCAACCATTCAACCTCTCATTCAGGCAATCATTCATCAATGCTCATCATATGCATCTCACACAGTCTCCAAAAAGGAGTCATACTATCACATTGGTCCCAATTCATCCAAGCTCACCACACAACATTCATATATCATTTTCAACTCATGTTTCCTGGTAGAACAATCCACCAGTCCAAAAAAAACTTAACTAAAACAAACAACTGGCAAATTAATCTGAATTTTTTCTTTGTTTTTAAATTTGAAGAACTCAATCTCTCAGATTTAGCTTGCATTTAGAATTTTGTATAATCTTATAACACAACCAATCAATTATTCCTATTAAATGTAGCATTGCAAAATCTTAAATTCACAATTTAGCTCCTTCCAATTCCTGAAAGCATGTTCTGTTTTCTCATGTGGGCTTGACACTTAACATGCACTAGTGTGGATTAGTTTCTGCTCGCAGACTTCTCTTTTTTTTTTTTTTTTTTTTTGTCAAATTGTTTCTGTTCTGCGGTGTAAATTGAATAGACAACAGTCTAGCAAATTTCTTTATACTAAAAGTTTAGCCAATCTTCATAAATTTGGGACTTTAACTTTAACACATACGCACACACATGCACAGCTCTCGCGTGCGGAAGGTAGGTCTCAGCAACAATGATTCGTCACAGGCTGGCCATTTCCTGTGGTCGATCATGAGCTGGTCCCTCCCATGCACACGAGGACAGCACATTCTAATTTTATTTATTTATCTTCTAGAAGCAAGTTGCATTTCTTTACCACTTGATTTGCATATTTTAATTTAGTGTAACACAAATTGATCTCTAGTCATTTGTAATTTGCCACCTTATTATTATTATTATTATTATTATTATTATTATTATTATTATTATTATCATTAAACTCCTCTTGCCCCTCGCTTAAGCCGCGGCTTGAGCTGCGGCCTTGCACCCGCTCACAGGGGCCTTATTGTGTCCTGGTCTGACGAACACTTATGACCTCATCAGTTTTCATCTTTCTAGCTTTTGTCTCTTGAATTTGTTCTCATCTCTTTGTGAAGATTTCAACCACACTCTAGCACTTCTACTACTTCTTCCACATTTCAAATTTTCTTGTACTCCATACATTTTCTTCCACTTCAGCATGTATTGCATACAATTAAGAAATCTACTTGCCATGAACTTCTCATCTCAAAGAAGAGCAGAGCAAGAGATTTACCGTTCTTATTTCCCATCTTAATTTTAGTAGTTTAAGGTTTTACAATTTTTTTTT
Organism: Syngnathus floridae; assembly: GCF_059516105.1. Lineage (NCBI taxonomy): Eukaryota > Metazoa > Chordata > Actinopteri > Syngnathiformes > Syngnathidae > Syngnathus > Syngnathus floridae. Next base: position 3,072,299 of record NC_142425.1, read on the forward strand.
TTTTCAAATTTTTTTTCTTTGAGGATCGTCAATGCAGGTTTAAATTGACCTTTCAACAAATTACTAGCCTGTATTAATGCCGTGGATCAACGCTAGAACTGCTATTTAGTCAATTTATCCTACCAGTCACACACTCAATCACACAAACTCCAGCGCTTTTTTAGGCCTATCCAGGGATGGGTGTAAAACCCTCCCAAACTGCTTTGGAAAAACGGACAAAAGAAAAAATCTACGCCCTTCTTCAATTAAGAAAAAGAAGCTCTGTTTTTCTTAGCCCGTTTCTTCCACTGGGACTTGAACCCAAGCTGTTCTTTGGCTTGGAAAAACATACAAAGAAAAATCTACGCCCTTCTTTGATTAACAAAAAAGAAGCTCCGTGTTTCTTAGCACGTTCCTTCCACTGGGACTCTAACCCAAGCCAGATCCCTCAGCTCGGAAAAACAGACAAAGAAGAGTCTACACACTTCTTCGATGAACGAAAAAGAAGCTCTGCTTTTCTTAGCCTGTTTCTTCCACTGGGACTCGAACCCAAGCTGGCTCTCGTGCACCTCTACGTGTTACGCGTTTAACAACACAACACAACTTCAGGCCTTTAACTTACTTGTCACCTGGTTCGTTGCACTGCCGGGTCCCGTCAATCCACCTCTGTCAGACGAAGGCAGACCTAAGATGCTGGCCCAGCGAAGAATTCTCTTCCCAGGACTTTCTTCTCCAGGTCCTCCTAATGGACACTGGCTTGTCGACAATGCAGCACGTCCTCCTTCGTCAGCCAGATAGCGGGTATGAGGGATCCCGGGTTTCGGCACCAAAATGTTAGAGATTTGCTCACTCCAACTTATTTTGCAAGAACCACACGGGAGACAAGTAAGTCCTTTTTGGACACCTGCAGGTGGAGAGTTCACTCGTTCAAGGAATGAAGTCTGAACCCTCGTTCCTGCGAGGGGATATTTATTAAGAGAAACAGAGTGGGGGTTTGGGTAAACTGGCTAAAGCCCTTGTCCTCTAGTCTAAACATGTCAGGGGATGTTTTACGGCCTTGTGATAAGGAGGACAAGGTAAGGTATTTATTACCTGTTGCATTCCAACATAATCCTATAATAAAGATAACCTGGAAAACCCTAACAGTGATTTTGAGCAGGTTGAATGTTAGAAAGAAACACGTAGCTTTTGGATTGATAATTAACTAGAGAAAAAACTGGAGAACCAGTAACACATGTAGAAGATGTGTGAACTGAGAAATTAAGAAGCGTTTTGGGAAGAAAGTCAAATTAAATGATGATGAAATCATGTGTAGTAATACAATACTTTACTACATATGGATTCTCTAAATCATACAATTGAGTAAAATAAAACATACGTTTTGATTCGTATTCAAATTTCTAAGATTCTTGTGATAAACAATGAGAAAACGATTGAAAAGTAACTAAAGAAACTACAAGAAAGTGAAAATGTCTGATCATTTGCTAGCTGAGTCTTATTAGCTTGATTGCTTATGGCAAAACAAGCTGCAAAGACAGAAAAAAATTGAATATGTCATATGTATGGATTTGCGACCGACTATTTATGTTGTACCGTTGCCATTGACCAAAGATTGTGTGAAATCTGTCACGTCTACTGGATTGTGAAGTGTGTGACAGAGCAGTCTATATAATATCCATTGAGAGAAAAAAGAAAAAAAAAGAAGCCATTGCTTTCAGAAAGAAAGTCAAATTAAATGATGATGAAATCATGTGTAGTAATACAATACTTTACTACATATGGATTCTCTAAATCATACAATTGAGTAAAATAAAACATACGTTTTGATTCGTATTCAAATTTCTAAGATTCTTGTGATAAACAATGAGAAAACGATTGAAAAGTAACTAAAGAAACTACAAGAAAGTGAAAATGTCTGATCATTTGCTAGCTGAGTCGCTCCCCATTCGGGGAGGCCATCCATTTACTTGCTAAGCTAGTTGTCAAAACAGTCCAATTGCCACGAAAAGTAGCTATATGCACGTGTGCAGCACACACACACACGAGACTGATAAGGTGTCAAGAGGTAACAAGCTTGCAGACAGATTCCACAAAGCTGCAGCGCAAAAGACACTTCAAATTTTATATATACAAGAAGCAGATTAGATCACTGAAACATTTTTAAAGATGTGCAGTGACAAAGTCAATAGAGTGAAATTCAATTATGGACGAAAGGAGGGGCAAGATTAGAGAATGGCATCTATAAATGACCTACCCTACCAAAGAGCCTATGCAACATTTTCAAAACAAAACATTTTTTTTTTTTTTGGTAGAGCTTGTTTCAACAAAAACAAAAACACTGAATGCATTCAATTTAAAAGATCAATTTGACCTTTGCAGGATGATCTGCTGTGTCGGATCTGGACTGCCATGAAAGTATGATATTTATATGTGTACTTTGTCAACAACCGCTGTAGATGTTAAAGAATGGGATGAATATCTAGAATGAATGTGGATAATTTGTTTCAGATAACTAACTATAAGAGTAACTGACAAAAGAAACAATTGATTGCTTATGGCAAAACAAGCTGCAAAGACAGAAAAAAATTGAATATGTCATATGTATGGATTTGCGACCGATTATTTATGTTGTACCGTTGCCATTGACCAAAGATTGTGTGAAATCTGTCACGTCTACTGGATTGTGAAGTGTGTGACAGAGCAGTCTATATAATATCCATTGAGAGAAAAAAGAAAAAAAAAGAAGCCATTGCTTTCAGAGAATGCAGTCAAGCGAAATTTTATATACATCAACATGCCAAGATCTGGGGAAAAAGCTGGTAAAAACCAAAATATCTTTAAATTTGAGAGGCGACGATGATTTGACCGAAGTTGATGCAATTGGAGTCCCTCGAGGAGTTCCTGATTAATAAGAATTAAATGACCAAATTGCAGCGGGATGGGAGTCCTCCATTTGCTGCTGGTGGACGATGAACAAGAGCGTAGACAGGATAAATTACATCCATTACAACATGCAGAAATTGGGCAAACGGACACAAGCGGGGCTCGAGGCAGTGCATGAACAGCTAGCCACGCCTTCCCTAATGTCGATCCAGAACCACAATGCTCATGATATGTTGTTGTCTGAGAAAGGAGGCGTCTGCGCAATGTTTGGAGAACAATGCTGCACCTTCATCCCCAACAACACCGCCCCTGATGGGAGCCTGACGGATTGCAGGCCTGCGATCCCTCAAAACGAGGATGAAAGAGCACTACAAGTGGATGACGGCTTTTGGGAAGTATAACGCCATTGTGTCCTCAATTTTACCATCAGTTGCAGTGTTTGCTGCTATGCTCACCTTATATGGATGTTGCATGCCATGTCTTCGTGCTCTGTTTAATCGTCTCGTCACTACAGTAATATCGCCCATGGAGGACGAGATTGCTCAGATATATCTAATGTCTGAGCGGCAACATGATAATATTGATGGCAAAATTCCTGCATCTGTGTTACCAGACTTTTCCCAGATCCGTGGGATTCTGAATGATGACATCACAACGTTTATCCTTTGGTGTAAACATATTTGTCCTCATGAATGTGATCCGACGACTGAGAGTCGAGAAAAGGGGTTGTTTACGGTGATGTGTGAATTTGAGCAAATATGTGATAAACAGTGGGGAAATGTCAGGATAATTAGTTTTGTAGAAGCGCTGGCCAGCCTGAACCGGAGGTCTCATACCTTCGCTCAAGGCCAACACATCTGATCAGTTCTTATACTCCCTTCCTTGTCTTATCTGTGAGAGGCCCTCACTAGTTATGAACATGACACCTTTGTTCCTTGTTTAGCTAAAGAGAAGTTCTTTATTATACCTTGTAGTTTCTATTTATGAATTGTTGTTGACCGGGACAGTTTTTAAGTTATCCCATATTTACTCAATGTTTGGTTAAGTAGACTTCATGCAAGTTATCTCACATCTACTTAACGTTTGTTGGAGTGTATGCACGAGAGGTATCTGATGATTTACTCATCATTATTATTGTGTGAAACGTAGCAAGAAAGTGTAGAGCATTGTTTTACAGGGACACGGCATCCAGGAGTTGGATATCAACACCGTGCTGTCACAGTCAAGGATGCCGACCCTTACCGCCCTGGACTTGCAGACGGTGCCTGTGATCAGCTATTCTGGACAAATCTCAATGTGACTGTTAAAGGACGAACAATACCGCAAGTGGTCTACACAGAGAGACCAGCTGGAGTGAATTACACATGTTACATCCAAGGTAACGTGACCCACGTCTGCGTTAACGATGCCTGCTCTCCAGGAGGAGACTGGATGGGAGCTTTGGACATCGCCGCTGTGTGCAAGGATGAGAGAGCCGTTTTCAAGGTGTAAGGGCTCTACTACCAACATGGCTGCACCATCGGACGGGACCTACTTCGACCAGAAGTTCAGAAGCACTGCCTCACCTGCATCCTATGAGTGCACGTGCCTGTTCAGAACGGATCGTGGTTTTGTGGTCACAAGAGTTGTCCGATGCTGCCTGCCAACTGGACACGAGTGTGTGCGCCAATGTGTGTGACAGACCACACCTACAGACTAGAACATCATCAGCTGACGAAAACACGAGCACATATACAACTTCTTAGACGTGACAGATGTGATAATGATAATGAGACGTGGATTGCGTAGATGCTGTTCTGTTGAGCATGTTTCACGGAAACTTGTTGATTTGACCATCAAATATGCTTCGCAAGTAATGGATACACTGATGTACTGTTTCTGTGTTTTTCTTTTTATTTTTTTTATTGATGGCATTCTGGTCACCTAAGGCAGAGGGACCGTGTGAGAATTTTCCTGCTAATAACATCTGGCCAGCAGGTTTTTCGCTTACACAATAAGTTTGATCTGGGATATTAAGGTAGTACCTCATCTTCACTGGAAAGTGTTGCTATCATTGTTTGTTGTTTTTTATTTTTGCTATTCTTCTTTCTTCATTATGCATATATGTATGTTTTTTTTTTTTACTTGTCTTTGTTGTTTGGGGTGGCATAATCATATGATAAAACAGGAGGGAGATGTTAGAGTTTTTCAGATTATCCTTATCGTATGATTATGTTGGAATGCAACTGGTAATGAATAATGTTAGGGTTTTCAGGTTAGTTTGATCCTATGATTATGTTGGAATGTAACCTGTAATAATTAAACTCGCTTGTCCTGTCTTAACAAAAGTAGTAGAACAAAGTGCTAAGATCTTTTGAACTGATTGACTAGCTGCAGAGGAAGCAATCAAAGTTGTTTTGTTCACACAACATCGTGAAGGACCCCCTGCTGTGCTTTGATCAGCCAGGGGCTTCGGCCATTTGCCCACTCTCAACCCCCACTCTGTTTCTCTTAATAAATATCCCCTCGCAGGAACAAGGGTTCAGACTTCATTCTGGAGTGAGTGAACTCTCCACCTGCAGAGGTCAAAAAGGACTTACTTGTCTCCCGTGTGGTTCTTGCAAGATATTGTTTGAGTGAACAAATCTCTAACATTTTGGTGCCGAAACCCGGGACCCTCATACCCATCATCTGGCTGACGGAGGACGACGCGCTGCACACCGTCGACGGGCCAGCGTCCATTAGCCGGACCTGGTAAAGAAAGACCTGGGAAGGAAATTCTTCGCTGGGCCAGCATCTTAGGTCTGCCTTCGTCTGACAGAGGTGGATTGACGGGACCCGGCAGTGCAACGAACCAGGTGACAAGTAAGTTAAAGGCCTGAAGTTGTGTTGTGTTGTTAAACGCGTAACACATAGAGGTGCACGAGAGCCAGCTTGGGTTCAAGTCCCAGTGGAATGAACAGGCTAAGAAAAGCAGAGCTTCTTTTTCGTTCATCGAAGAAGTGTGTAGACTCTTCTTTGTCTGTTTTTCCGAGCTGAGGGATCTGGCTTGGGTTAGAGTCCCAGTGGAAGGAACGTGCTAAGAAACACGGAGCTTCTTTTTTGTTAATCAAAGAAGGGCGTAGCTTTTTCTTGGTATGTTTTTCCAAGCCAAAGAATAGCTTGGGTTCAAGACCCAGTGGAAGAAACGGGCTAAGGAAAACAGAGCTTCTTTTTCTTAATTGAAGAAGGGCGTAGATTTTTTCTTTTGTCCGTTTTTCCAAAGCTGTTTGGGAGGGTTTTACACTCATCCCTGGATAGGCCTAAAAAGCGCTGGCGTTTGTGTGATTGAGTGTGTGACTGGTAGGATAAATTGACTAAAAAGCAGTTCTAGCATTGATCCACGGCATTAATACAGGCTAGTGATTTGTTGAAAGGTCAATTTAAACCTGCATTGAGGATCCTCAAAGAAAAAAAAAAAAATTGAAAAAAATTGTAAGGCCTTGAACTACTAAAATTAAGATGGGAAATAAGAACGGTAAATCTCTTGCTCTGCTCTTCTTTGAGATGAGAAGTTCATGGCAAGGAGATTTCTTAATTGTATGCAATACATGCTGAAGTGAAAGAATATGTATGGAATACAAGGAAATTAGAAAAGAGAGAGAATTGGATTGTGCTAAAATGTGGTTGAAAGCTTCACAAGAAAGAAGAGAACAAATCCAAAAGACAAAAGATGGAAAGTTGAAAAGTGATGAAGCCGCCATTCAATTGAGATTTGAAAAAGAATTCTGGGTACATAGTGGCATCCCATTCAATGATGCAGATGAGAGTGCTTATCAGCAACATCTTAAAATTCCGCTCCTCACTGGTTTCCCCCCTGACTTGGGCAGTTGGGTGAGAAAACACTTGGTGGAAGCGGACACTGCTTGGTTTACAAAAAACATGCAGTGGCCCAGAGACGCTGACAAAGGGATTGAGAAAGGCAGAGGTTTTGATGTATTTCATCTAGATGATGATAATGATCTAAATGAAGATACAACAATCTTCTGCCAAAGTTCCCAAAGGGGCAGAGGAAGAGTTAGATACCAACAACGTCGCAAGCCACCATTCAAATCAAAACCCCCATCAGATTCAGACAACTGTTGGAACTGTGGGGGACGAGGACACTTTGCACGAGAGTGTCGTTCTGCAAAGCAATATCAATCAAAGGGTGCAGGAAGGGGCAGAGGAAAAGCCAAATTTTTAGCATGACAAGCTTCCTCCTCTTTGACCGCTTATGCTCATACAGAGAAAGAAAGAATAGATGCCCATATGACAGCAAAACATGTCATTGTCAGATTATTAGAATTTTTTTAGATTATTAGAAGTCTTGTCCATCCAAGAAGTATGACAATGCTGTTTGTATGCCCAAATTATAAATGACTAGAGCTCAATTTGTGTTACACTAAAGTTAAAATATGCAAATCAAGTGGTAAAGAAATGCAACTTGCTTCTAGAAGATAAATAAATAAAATTAGAATGTGCTGTCCTCGTGTGCATGGGAGGGACCAGCTCATGATCGACCACAGGAAATGGCCAGCCTGTGACGAATCATTGTTGCTGAGACCTACCTTCTGCACGCGAGAGCTGTGCATGTGTGTGCGTATGTGTTAAAGTTAAAGTTAAAGTCCCAAATTGGTGAAGATTGGCTAAACTTTTAATATAAAGAAATTTGCTAGACTGTTGTCTATTCAATTTACACCGCAGAACAGAAACAATTTTGACAGATAAAAATGAGAGGAAAAGAGAGAAATCTGTTTGCGAGCAGAAACTAATCCACACTAGTGTATGTTAAGTGTCGAGCTCACATGAGAAATTCGATGAAGAAAAAAAAAAAAAAAAAAACGACAGAACATGCTTTCAGGAATTGGAAGGAGCTAAATTGTGAATTTAAGATTTTGCAATGCTACATTTAATAGGAATAATTGATTGGTTGTGTTATAAGATTATACAAAATTCTAAATGCAAGCTAAATCTGAGAGATTGAGTTCTTCAAATTTAAAAACAAAGAAAAAATTCAGATTAATTTGCCAGTTGTTTGTTTTAGTTAAGTTTTTTTTGGACTGGTGGATTGTTCTACCAGGAAACCTGAGTTGAAAATGATATATGAATGCTGTGTGGTGAGCTTGGATGAATTGGGACCAATGTGATAGTATGACTCCTTTTTGGAGACTGTGTGAGATGCATATGATGAGCATTGATGAATGATTGCCTGAATGAAAGGTTGAATGGTTGAAGTCGTTGGCGACTACTATAGAAAATTAGTAGAGCGACTTTGATGAAAGAGTGATTTTGAGCAGGTTGAATGTTAGAAAGAAACACGTAGCTTTTGGATTGATAATTAACTAGAGAAAAAACTGGAGAACCAGTAACACATGTAGAAGATGTGTGAACTGAGAAATTGAGAAGCGTTTTGGAAAGAAAGTCAAATTAAATGATGATGGAATCATATGTAGTACAGAACGCATTCTCCCAAAAAGTTTGTCAAGGTGTGAGGCATGGGCGTTGCCAAGCCTCAAAAGGAGGGAGTGAGTAGGACAGATAGTGGAAGATAGTAAGAATACAACACTTTATGACAATGAATTTTCGAATACGTTTGGTGTTATACTGTGGTAAATTTTTTTTTTTGTTCTGGTGTAGATAGGTTAGCAACACGGGAGATTTAGAGGTTCAAAAGAAAGACAGTTAAAAGAAAACATTTTTGATTTGGACAATTGCAGGCTAACAGGAACATGAGAACGATAAGAACTACGAGGTGGGATCCAATTTCATTGGGGAGATTGAGAATTCACAGCACCATACTCGAAGTCACATTTTTGAGCAAGCATGACAATAACATGTGAGAGGTCAAGACATACAGATCAGGGCTTGATGTGGAAAGCAGACTTCGATGAGTTGATTTTCAATAATGATACTGAAGACAACATACTGTCCGATTAAATTGGAACAATAGATAAAATGTAGCTCAAAAATAGGATGAGTTGCAGGATTTACGATATAAAAACGAGACCGCTGTTATTAGAAGAATTTGAAGTTTGGTAAACAAACGTTACCAGCAAATTGATGGAAGCAGCTACATTTGGAGATAGTCTTACAAGTTTGATGTCCCAGCCTGTCATTCTCAGTGTCAGGGTCCCTGAAACCCAATCCGAGACTTCGCCTGCAGCCGTGAACAACTACAAAATGGTGCCTGGCTCTGAAGCACCTTTGACCTTTGGCGAAGGACAAGAAAAGACTGCTGTTGTGCTTGGAGAAGGACAAGTACACTCCGGAGGACAGACAACATCCTCGGGGACGGAAAAGACAGTGAAAAGCGGAGGAACTCACAATGATGAAAATTGACTCATTTGAACAATGGACTCATTCAAGAGTGATGGATGGGGTCGCTCTGAAGCAACGACAAAAGAACACGAACTTGAGAGGGTGAAGTGCAGCAAAAAGATATGGACTTGGAGTGTCCGACAACCAAATCGCACTCCTTGCTACGGCGTTACCAAATTTGGTGAAGCTTGGTTCAAAGTGGAAGGGAGATTCATTGTGCACTGAGTTTGACAGAACTGAGGAGATTTGATAAATAAATAAATAAAAATTTGAAAAATACGTAGGGCTACAGAGAAAAGCATTATAATCAGAGATTGAATGGATTTGGATACAACAAATAGGCTAAAACGGTAGGAAACAAGAGCAAGATCTGATATTTTGGCTCATCAAGCTTAAGACGTAGAGGTCGAGTTATATAAATTTTAGAACAGGACATTTGGCAGTCAGGAAGAAGTTAGATTGCTCAATGTACCTACTCAATACAATAGTAAGGTTTTTTGTACCACAGTGGAGGTTGGATGGTCAGAAAGTTAGGTACGTTCAATTTTTGACATTCACACAATCATGCATAGGAGTCACACGGCGACAGTTAACAAGACAATGACTGCAATAGGGGCCACATACGACTGCACCGACAGGAAAAAAGTAGAAGCGAGAGAGCAGAGTATGGGATTATATGCTCAAACGTCTGCTATACAGTTACCAATAGGAGATTCTATCAAAAGAAGCTACATGAGAGATGGATTAGAATCTATTTGTCTGTGTGTTCTGTGTGTGTGTGTGTGTGTGTTCACACCCTGTGTGGGTGCGAGCGTGTGAGGAGAAAGAAGGCATGGGTAAGACAATCTCTTTTAAACCAGGAGGCAATAAATGGGAACGCCCCTGTCATAAATAGTTTTTGGTTAAAGGGAATCATTAGGAGGTGTTCAAACTCTTCCCGCAAACACTCCTATTTACCAGTTAAATGGGCACTACAATTGACTACGAGAGTTGCAAGCAACAGATAAAGAGCAGTCCTTGGCAGATTATATGATCAGGACGCTCAAACTGTGTCAAAGACAAATTTACTGCCGCTTGATCTTTCCTCCTCACAGGTCGACAACCCCATCAATCCAGGAGACTGGGTCTACATCAAAGTCATCAAAAGAAGGAACTGGGCCAGCCACGACAGGAGGGACCATTCTAAGTCTTGCTGACTACACATCCAAGGTTGCAGGACCCACAAATGCAGTAACGACGACTGCTCTCCAGGAGGAAACTGGATGGGAGCTTTGGACATCACCGCTGTGTGCCAGGATGAGAGAGCCGTTTTCAAGGTGTAAGGGCTCTCCAATCAACATGGCTACACCATCGAACGGAACATACTTCATACAGAATGGCTGGTGGCTTTGTGGTCACAAGGTTTATCCGATGCTGCCCGCCAACTGGACACGAGCGTGTGCGCCAGTGTGTGTGACGGAACACACCTACAGACTAGAACATCATCAGCTGACGAAAACGCGAGCACGTATACAACTTCTTAGACGTGACAGATGTGATAATGATAATGAGACGTGGATTGCGTAGATCAGGGATGTCAAAGTCAAACACACCGAGGGCCAAAAAAACAAATTTGCTACAAGCCGAGGGCCGGACTGGTTCAATGTTTATTAAAATATATCGGAATGATTGCACATAGCCTATTGAACTAAGACCTAACACAGTGTACATTATTTAATGATTAAATGAATATGGCAATATTTTGTTATGGCTCTGTCAGTAACTTCAAGGGAAAATATTTTCAATAGCCAAACAGCAAAAAATTAAATTGTTTTAAAAACAAAATGTGTTTCTTAATATCAAGATAAATGCATAAATAAAAGTGCATGCATTATAAACTGAAAGTTTATTATTGTGCTGCTCTATGATCTACCGATCATTGCTTTCAAATCGTAAAATAAAAAATTAATCAAATCAGTTGTATTCTTTCTCATGGCTCTTATCTGCAATTTTCCCTTGGTCCATTCAACTGAAAAATAAATATAAATAAATAAAATTCAAAAATTTACGGCACACAGACAAAACAATACTTTCTTCAAAGAAAAATCACGTCTTGTAGAAACAAATGTAAAAATGTAACCGAATTAAAAAACGGTAAATACATTACTGCTCTGTGATGCTCACTTGTCTGAGGCTGAGCCTGATACTTAGAGGTGTCTCATCTTTTGTACAAGTTCATCAATGTTCGGGGTTAGGCTCTGAGGCTCAAAACCCGTTTTTGATCAACTCTCCTTCTGCAAAGGGCCGGGCTGATTTGGCGATCTCTTTTGCCACAATAAAGCTAGCCTTGGCAGCAGCCTCGCTTTGCGATTTAGCATACGTGAACATAGCCTGTCTGGACTTAAGGCCTCGTTTTAATTCTTCCACCTTCTGTAGCTTTTGTTCATATTCCATTTTCTTGTCTTTGTCTGTGTGTTTCTAAGACGTTCGATAGTGCCTTCTTAAATTTAATTCTTTCATTACAGCCACATTTTCTCCACACAGAAGACACACAGGTTTGCCTCTTACCTCCGTAAACATGTACTCTGCCTCCCACCTGGCCTGAAACCCCCTGTTCTTAGCGTCCACCTCACGTTTAGCCATTTTTGAGGAGGGGTATCAGAAAGTTGAACTCTGCTCTGACTACTGATGAATAATGAAGCCGCTTGTGCGATCTGCAGGGACATCGCGGGCTACCGTTGCATTGTGGGAAATGTAGTGTTGGTGCGTGCAAAAAACCAGCGGGCGGCTGTGGCCTGCGGGCCGGTTCTAATAGTAATTCAATATCATCCAGGGGGCCATAGATAATCAATTCGCGGGCCGGATCTGGCCCGCGGGCCGTAACTCTGACATATGTGGCGTAGATGCTGTTCTGTTGAGCATGTATTACGGAAACTTGTTGATTTGACCATCAAATATGCTTCGCAAGTAATGGATGCACTGATGTACTGTTTCTTTGTTTTTCTTTTCATTTTTTATTGATAGCATTCTGGTCGCCTAGGCCAAAGGGACCGTGTAAGAATTTTCCTGCTAATAACATCTGGCCAGCAGGTTTTTCGCTTACACAATAAGTTTGATCTGGGGTATTAAGGTAATGCCTCATCTTCACTGGAAGGTGTTGCTATCATTGTTTGTTGTTTGGGGTGGCATAATCATATGATAAATCAGGAGGGAGATGTTAGGGTTTTCAGGTTAGTTTGATCCTATGATTATGTTGGAATGTAACCTGTAATAATTAAACTCGCTTGTCCTGTCTTAACAAAAGTAGTAGAACAAAGTGCTAAGATCTTTTGAACTGATTGACTAGCTGCAGAGGAAGCAATCAAAGTTGTTTTGTTCACACAACATCGTGAAGGACCCCCTGCTGTGCTTTGATCAGCCAGGGGCTTCGGCCATTTGCCCACTCTCAACCCCCACTCTGTTTCTCTTAATAAATATCCCCTCGCAGGAACAAGGGTTCAGACTTCATTCTGGAGTGAGTGAACTCTCCACCTGCAGAGGTCAAAAAGGACTTACTTGTCTCCCGTGTGGTTCTTGCAAGATATTGTTTGAGTGAACAAATCTCTAACAAATAAGATCCTACACAAGGTCGTAAAACACCCCCTGATATGTTTTGACGAGAGCACAAGGGCTTCCTATTCAGCCTACTCTTCCCCCCACTCTGTTTCTCTTAATAAATATGTCCTTGCAGTTGGGAGAGTTTAGACCTCCATTCGAACATCGCTGCACGCACAGCGACGAATGGACTCTCCACCTGCAGGTGTCTAAAAGGACTTACTTGTCTCCCGTGTGGTTCCTGCAAAATAAATTGGAGTGAGCCAATCTTTAACAACGGACACTGCCAAAGTCGTCTAAAAATGTTCAGTACTTGACTGTATCTTATGTTTCGACTAATGCTAGACGCCAGTTTTCGATTACTACTGAACGTTCTGGACAGAGGGAAATAGTTTGCCTAACAAAGAAAAGATATGGTTGAAAGCATGATTAAACTAAGAATATGATGACGTAAGAAGGTACATGGAGTATCAAAAGAACAAACAAACAAAAACATGGTAAGTGGTGAGTACAAACTTTGCATAGTCAGGGAACATTAATAAATTGTCACAGCCAAAAGCTCACATAATTCCATACAAAATGACAAAATTGAAAGAATGATGAATGGATGAGGTGCGACGTTGTATGTGCAAGAATGGAGGAGAATGTTTACAGAAAGGTCATTTGGAGATAAAACCAGCAGAGGTGCCAGAGGGAGAACGCCAGGAGGAAAAGGTGATTGCCAAGGCCGAAAGATGGGATGGAAAACAACAGCCCCCGCACACAGTTATTTTAAAACCGAAGACGATTCGCTCGGAGGAGCCAACTTCCTGCCTTGCCTCCTCTGAGGATTGCATAATGCCGTAATCACACGGCTGCCTATGTTGACAGGCTATGCCGTTAGACTGAACTGCTCTCTGTCTTTATGTCGCTGTTTAAGTGTTCAAATAGTGTGGCTATATTAACTAATTTCCGTAGTTAAGCTGATGTATATAATATATAGTGTTTTTTGTCATCTGTACCAGTTTGTTCACTAAAGAGACGAGAGTTCTTCGTTACTGTTGACATAGTCATCTTAGGGCAGGATAACCGGTAAACTTGACATTTGTTACGGAGGAAGAATCACACACGTCTTCATCTTTGCTCAACTTGCCTCGAAAGAGAGCGAGTTTTATTCAGAACACGCCCACATAGAAAATCGGCAGGGACCCTGTGATTCCCAAAACAAACAGCAGGGAGAGACATAACACCACTATGAGAGCACAACAATTTCTCTAATGTTAATAGTTACAGATGTTTACTGTGATCTTAATTCGTTGACATCACAGCCACACCGTAGAACTGGTGACAACACATATATATTTAGATTTTCAAAACAGATACATCAAATACAAAAGTAAAATATACATACCACTTTGGCCTGCCAGTGAACAACTGGATACTTTACTAAAAGGGGAGCAACAGCAATGTCTAAATATTCTTATTAATTTATACAAACATAGTTGCTCCATCAGAGCACAGACACAGCACACACAGCTTGGTAACTTTTCATAAGGCAGAGCTCATAAACGTCATGACACTGATACAAAACAATCAGTAGATAACAAGACATTCTTATTCTGATTTTCTTCCCTTCCGTATTCCTGCTTGCGGAGAGTATAAAACCTTCTGATCTGGAGTCTGAGGTTTTTGTTTTCATCTGCTTAAGTGCATTGTGTACTGACTGCCGTGAGACAACCCAAGATCTTGCAAATAAAGAACAAACTATTACTCCACATCTTTGTTTTCCTTGCTCAACGACGGACATCTTGAACAAAACGCAACATGAAAAACTGTTTTAACTTAATAGCTTCGCGATGACGCATCCAAGGTCGGCCGTTAACGGTTGCGCTGTTGCATCACGTCACCTTCCCGCTTCTTTCCCGGAAACAGGAAGTGCCCTCGAAGTCTAACTTACCCCCGGTTTCTATCGCAAGTTAATATCAACAAGACCACGCTACCAACTATATACAAATAACAAGATTCAAGATTCAAGATTCGAGATTCAAGAGTTTTTTATTCGCCATGTTTGAGCGTGCCAAACAAGGAATTTGACTTCGGTAAATCACAGCCTCTGTTCAACATTTAGGTGACTAACAACAACACTCAGCACATGTGAAGAACGAAAGATATTCTCAAACATCCCCAGATCTTAAACTCCCAAGAGGGCAAGGGAAAACTCAAAACTCCAGCTATGGGAAATGAGAAACCTTGAGAAAAGTCCACAGATGGGAGGGTCCCTCTTCTAGGATGACCAGGCTGCAATGGATGCAGAGAGGACACATAGTACAAACAGTGTAAACAAAAAAGGTGTGGAAAGCAGGATGTTATTGCACAGTAATGACTCTGAGACTCTAAGAGTGGTGTGAGTTCATCAGAGCGACAGCCTGGGGGAAGAAGCTGTCTCTGTGTCTGCTGGTTTTAGTGTACAGAGCTCTATAACGGCGTCCGGAGGGGAGTAGTTCAAACAGGCTGCAACCTGGGTGCGAAGGGTCTGTTGAGATGTTACTTGCACGTTTCCTGGTCCTGGTCAGGTACAAGTCTTGAATAGATGGGAGGTTGATTCCAATTATCTTTTCTGCAGTCCTTATTGTCCGTTGCAGTCTGTGCTTGTCTTGTTTGGAGGCCGATCCAAACCAGACAGTGATGGAGGTGCAGAGGACAGACTGGATGATGGCAGTGTAGAAGGTCTTCAGCAGCTCCCGCGGCAGGTTGAACTTCTTGAGCTGTCTCAGGAAGTACAGCCTCTGCTGGGCCTTCTTCCGGACAGAGTCTATGTGGCCGGTCCATTTCAGGTCCCGAGAGATTGTGGTTCCCAGGAACTTGAAGGTGTCTGATGAGAGAATAGTATTACTGCGGATAGTGAGGGGTGAAAGTGGTGAAGGGCCTCGCCTGAAGTCCACTGTCATCTCCACGGTCTTGAGCGGGTTCAGGTCCAGGTGGTTTTGGCTGCACCAGTGGACCAGCCGCTCCACCTCCTGTCTGTATGCAGTCTCATCACCGTTCTGGATCAGTCCGATGAGAGTGGTGTCGTCTGCATACTTCAGGAGCTTCACAGAAGAGTCACTTGCGGAGAAATTAGGAAGGAAATAACAAGGAACAAGAATAAATTCACACAAAATTAATTTGCACACCATGCAAAACTTGAAGCCTCGCCTGAGCCGCATCACCTCCGCCCAGCGGCGAAAGACACAACTGCTTTGACTTCGGCAGTTACAGTCGTCTGTCTGTAACGTCGTGTTTCTTAAGGAACTGTTTAATGCATGCCTGGTGATTTTCTAAATCACGGACACTGCCAAAGTCGTCTAAAAATGTTCAGTACTTGATTGTATCTTATGTTTTGACTAATGCTAGACACCAGTTTTTGATTACTACTGAACGTTCTGGACAGAGGGAAATATTTTGCCTAACAAAGAAAAGATATGGTTGAAAGCATGATTAAACTAAGAATATGATGATGTAAGCAAGTACATGGAGTATCAAAAGAACAAACAAACAAAACCATGGTAAGTGGTGAGTACAAACTTTGCATAGTCAGGGAACATTAATAAATTGATGATGTCACAGCCAAAAGCTCACATAATTCCATACAAAATGACAAAATTGAAAGAATGATGAATGGATGAGGTGCGACATTGTATGTGCAAGAATGGAGGACAATGTTTACAGGAAGGTCATTTGGAGATAAAACCAGCAGAGGTGCCGGAGGGAGAACGCCAGGAGGAAAAGGTGATCGCCAAGGCCGAAAGATGGGATGGAAAACAACAGCCCCCACACACATCGAATCGCCCATAATCAGCACCCAACCCCACGGAACCAGCTCTCAACGAAGCAGCACCCACTCCCATGGAATCAAACTCTACTGCGAACTTGCCCCACCCCAAAGACTCATCACCCATCAAACTCGGCCCACAATGTGCAACTGAATATAAGCTGACCAAAGAACCTTGAACGTGGCCTTTCTGAATGGAGACTTTCTGCTCTTGAGCATGGGCGCACGAAGGGCCCAGCGCCGTATTGTACTTTCCTGAAAACAGAGCTTTCTTAACAAGAATTGTGATTGAACTCAACCAACCTGTGTAGGTCTAATTTCTGCTTCAGTGTCTTCGCATTTTCCTAAATCTGAAGAAATCAAACGAGCACGCAGTGAGTAAATTGGATAACAAGTGATTGGCAATGGCTTTTGCCGTGAGGCGCACATTGCGCACTCCCTAAATTGTGGACAAAATCCAACACCGGTCTCGGGCTTCCAACAATACCCCTAAAATATTTTGTGCAGATGCCACTGAACTCGAGTTTGTAAATTGTTACAAATATCTAGGTTTATGGTTGGACTTGTCCCTCTCCTTCACTACCCACATAAAACACCTACAGTCAAAAGTCAAATCTCGTATTAGCTTCCTCTGTCGCAATAAGGCCTCCTTCACCCGTGCAGCTAGACACTCTCTTGTCAAAATGACCATCCTGCCCATTTTTGATTATGGCGACACCATCTTTTGCAGGGGTGTCCAAACTTTTTGCAAGGAGGGCCAGATTTGATTAAGTGAAGGGGCCCGGGGGCCAATACTTTTTTCAGACATTTTTTAACTACAGAAATTTCATGCAAATACATACTGTTATGAAACAAATTTCATTGTCCCAATTGTCTTTATTTTTTAAATGACAAAATAACCAAATATAAGCCACAGATGTGAACAACTTTAAAAACACAAATTCTGCCTTTCATTCATATCTGAAGAGTCAGATAACATTGAACAAACTGTATGGAATAATTTATTTTACAAGGGTTTAAAATTATTTTTGCCTCATGAACATTTTAAAGAGGATGTCAGAAAAATGTATATATATGTTATCATGCGTTCTCTAATGAGAGTATAATCACAATATTACTGCAATATATGCTTGCTGTTTTGCCTTGCTGTTTCTGATCTTGTGCAACAGAAGAGAAAGTCCGTGGCTGGGTCAAGGGACGGGTGACGGCTGTGTCAAGCAAGATACTTCTGATAACTCAGAGCATCCACCCAAAATAGACCGAAGATACGTCAACTGACCGTATCATGACCCTGCTGAGACTCCTAGAGAACATCACGTTCCTCTTTCCATCTGTCTGTGCTGAAGACAACTGTTGATTACTTAAACCATTATGCTAATATTGGCTTATCAGTATGTGACACCTTACTTCTTATTTCTTGATTACGAGACAAGCCCATGCCTTTTCTTCTCCTCCCTTAGGGGCTTATCGTCTCACACTGTGGGTAGGACAAATCCAAATAAAAAGCGCGAGAGTGCGACAGATATTTAGTGGAGTGAGATTGTTGTAAGACATCTGTACTGCACTCCTCGCAAGCATTGAATCCAAATTCTGTCTCATTTGTATTTGTCTGCTGATACTTTTCTCTTGTTCAGATATTCGGTGTGCGAATTGAACCTGACAGAGTAATGCAAAGTTGTCTGTTATTATTAAAACTTAAAACAAGTGAATTTTGCTCTTGTCATTTACAATATTTTTCAGAAAGTAATAGTTTGTGTCATGTCTCCAGGTTCATAACTTCAACAGTATTAACATGGCCACTTCGTAATATTTAATATTAAGTAATTTTTACTTTTGATTTACTTTTGACTCACAGCCCCACGTGATGAATCGCTGTTGTGATGCCAGTTCAGCTTGGAGCTGCTTCACTTTATCAGTGCGGTCACTCCCTGTTAGCTTGTCGTATGTGTTAGCATTTTTAGTCTGATGTTGTCTCTTTCGGTTGAAATCCTTAAACAAGGCTACAGTCTCTTTACGAATTAGACAAACACAACTGCCTTCATTTGCAGTGAAGAAGTATTGTAATTCCCATTTCTCTTGAAAGCGATGGCCCTCAATGTCAACTTTCCTCGTTTTCTTTGCAGTCGCCATGGCAGAAATGAGCGGAGAAGGCTTGTGCTGCCACCTTTTGGTAATAGGAGGAATTACAGTTTCAAGTTTCATGATTTATTTATTTTTTTCCAGTTTGACAGTGCAGGCGGGCCATTATAAGACCGAAGCTGTGGGCCGTATGAAATATTGTTGCTTCGCCGGTCTCCAAAAAAAAAAAACACTCGGTGGTCTGTGGCTGTTTCCAGGCAATGAACACTTCAGGGACACACGACTGATTGGGAAAATATTTTATTCAACCGATGTCAGAGTGAAGTCTTTCCAAAAAGTTGAGTGGCCCTGTTGGATTTTGTCCACAATTTAGGGAGTGCGCTATCTGCGCCTCACGGCAAAAGCCATTGCCAATCACCTGTTATCCAATTTACTCACTGCGTGCTCGTTTGATTTCTTCAGATTTAGGAAAATGCTAAGACACTGAAGCAGAAATTAGACTTACACAGGTTGGTTGAGTTCAATCAATATTGTTGTTCAGAAAGCTCTGTTTTCAGGAAAGTACAATACAGCACTGGGCCTTTCAAGAGCGGAAAGTCTCCATTCAGAAAAGGCAACATTCCAGGTTCTTTGGTCAGATTATATTTATTTGCACATGCCAGTGTGGGCCGAGTTTGATGGGTGATGAGTCAAGGGGTGTGGCAAGTTCGCAGGCGATTCTGATTCCATAGGAGTGGTGCTGGTTATGGGCGATTCGGTGTGTGTGGGGGCTGTTGTCTTCCATCCCGTCTTTCGGCCTTGGCGATCATCTTTGGCCGAGTCCTTGGCTGGCTCCCTCTGGCACCTGCTGGTTTTTATCTCCAAGTGACCTTCCTGTAAACATTCTCCTCCATTCTTGCACACACACTGTCTCACCTCATTCTTTCATCATTCTTTCAATTTTGTCATTTTGTACGAAATTATGTGAGCTTTTGGCTGTGACATCATTAATCTATTACTGTTCCCTAACTATGCAAAGTTTGTTCTTTTGATACTCCATGTCTTTGCTTACGTAATTATATTCTTAGTTTAATCATGCTTCCAACCGTATCTTTTCTTTGTTAGGCAAAATATTTCCCACTGTGCAGAGCGTTCAGTAGTAATTGAAAAGCTGGCGTCTCGCATTAGGCGACATATGACATTTAATCAAAACACAAGATATAACCAAGTACTGAACGGTCAACACGACTCTGGCCGTGTCCATGATTTAGAGAAAAAACATCAGGCATGCATTACACAGTTCCTTAAGGGTCATTAAGCTATTTAGGCAATATATCAAAAGTCATTTGTTATTTCAAAGTGCTCAGAAATATATATCAGATCATAAAGTTATAAAAACCTTTCTCATTACCACTTATCAAAAATGTCTAGTTATGTCTTCTTTATTGATTTGGTGTGTAGGTATAATTATATGCTTAAAATGTTTCTTTTATTTATTTAATATGTGAATATACTTGTCTGCTTATGTACTTTTTTCAATGAGGTTTGAGCATATCTGTTTTTGTAGCTAGGCAGGACTTTTTGTATTTTGACCCCATTCCTTCACTGCCCCAAAGCATGGATGTTAGAAAAAGCCCCAGCAGCCGCAGCTGCCGTAGTAGACCCCCAGCTTCAACCCCCTGCCCCTGTCAGGCCCGTATCTTTTATACCTGACAAGGAGCTCATGTCATTCTTTGTGTACCAGCTGTGGTTTTCAGTCTACTAGTTGTTTTCTTCAGCCCTAAAAAAAGGAGATCTTGACCGACGCGGTCTTTGATGGACAACAACAGCTACGTTCCCTATTCTAGGTTCATACACATTACTGAAACTAAAGTCTCTCTGCACAGCAAAGATAGTTTGATAGTCTTACTGCTACTAGTGGATCATCTAATGCAACATACAGATACGAATAAAGTTCAAAATTCACTTCATGCGCACTTCTCCACTCACCACTGTGATTTGTATAAATTAATTGATTGGACATTGCTCCACACCCGACGACTTCACCATTGGTTTCACCTTATTTACAAATCCATACTTGGGATGTCACCTCCCTATCTCTCCTCCCTCCTGCACCGTCATCATTGTTCCCTCAATCTAAGGTTCAGTAATCTTATTAAATTCACCATGCCGAAAGTACGTACATTTTCGGTCGAAACTCCTTTCATTTCTCTGCAGCTTATGATTGGAATACTATGCAAAATACCCTTAAATTCACTGTCATAGCATCATTTACAGTCTTTAAACAAAAATTGCAACAAGTTTTAACCGACTCTTGCAGCTGTTAGTTTAAATATGTTGTTATATTGTATAGTTTTATTGTTCCTAGTTGTTCTTTATTTTTTATTGTGTATTTATATAACCTTGTTTTATGTATTTATTCATTCATTTATTCATTTATTTATTTATTTATTTATTTATTTATTTATTTATTTATTTCTATTTTTTATTTTTTTATTAGCACCCCATCCCCCACCCCCCTCAAAGTGCCATTGTTCTTTGGGTCAGGCCGTAGTTGTAAATAAGAACTTGTTCTTAATTGTTTGCCTGGGTAAATAAAGGTTAAATAAAAAAATTTAAAAAATGCTTCAACGGCAGAACGCGAATGAACTTAAAGACATCAAATAAGAATAATCCTTTCTAAAAATTAAAATTGACTGACGCAAACGTGAGTTATTCATGTTTTGAAAACAACAGTGGTGACGCTAACGCCGTACGACGCCGTACGGCATCGGTTTTTCGCATTCCAAACAGGGCGTGCGCGCTCCCGCGGCAGGGGGAACATAATCTCACGGGGGAACCAAATCGAGCTCAACACCTGGATCCTTCATGCGCCTACCTGTAGAACAAGAGATCTCCAGTTCAAATTTACAATGAACAACTGAGGAGCAGTCGTCCATTTATTTCGTTTTATAGTTTTTTTTTTTTTCCGTTTTTACATTTCGTTTTACAATGGAGAATTACATATCCAAAGGATATTCTACTATGGATTTAAGGTCGAGCAGGAGGTCATCAGTAAAGGAAGAGCAACTCCGGAGTTAAAAGGTTTGATTCGGACAACGGGACTTCGGAGCATGTCTTATCAAACGGAGTGGTACGCACGATCGAAAACAAATTTGTGATTCCATGTGCTTTATTCAGTGTTTTTATGTGTGAAGACTGCTGATATATTTTAATTAAAATAGTTAAAATTAAATAATTAATAAGCCACTCGAGAGCAGCGTTCCCCAACCTTTTTTGTGTCACGGTTAAGTGCCGGACAAATTTTACCGGGGGGTGACGTCAGTGCCTCTTCAGTCATGAACCTCACTGCACGTCACTGGTTCTATGTGCCCTTTCTGCATCCACTGCAGCCTGGTCATTCTGGAAGGGGATCCCATCTCTGGTCTCTTCTCAAGGTTTCTCATTTTTCCCGAGGTAGGGTTTTTTTTTTTTTTTTAGTTTTTCCTTGCCCTCCTGGGAGTTTAAGATCAGGGGATGTTCTAGAATAATTGTCAATTTTTTGTACATGTGAAGCCCTTTGAGAGTTGCCTGTGATTTTGGGGTATACGTACAAATAAACTTGATTTGACACTGGACTCTTATTTTGGTGGGCCTAACCGGACGCGGGCCCTTCTGCATCCGGAAGCTAAGGCCAAATTCAAGGCTGAGCATTTTATTTGCATCCCTGAGAGAAAAGTCCAGACGCCCAAGAGAAACGCCGCCAGAATGTCTCCAAAGAAAATCTAGCCCAGGTACGTTTTGCTTTTGGCGCGCCAACTCAAACTCGTCTTCGTCACTTTGCTCCTGCTCTTCCACTTACGCCTTCCTGTAAAAAGAAAATTTGGTATTAATTTTTACTTACCGGCTGGTAACATCCGTCAGAAAACGAACAATGATAAAAGTAAAAGCAACGTTTGCAAGATTGACAGCAAGGCGGCTTTCATGGAAGACGACATAAATCGTATATTTACCGGTGAGAGGATGAATTCTGAGGAAAGATAAAAAATACACCATTATGAAAGGGGCTCTGCAAGCTGTGGAGAAAATAGCATGCATGACACGTTGGTGGACGATTATTTTCTCCAAATCTGCGTAGGGAGCGGCTAACTATAGATACATTTGTAATACCAAATTTGAACGTAGAATGTTTCAGCCCAACAACAGCGACATGTCGTACTTGAAAAATTTAATTCATTAAAAGGCCAAACGCTGCTTCGTTGTCTTCCTTTTTTATGCATTGCATTTGTTTGCGCAACATTTGCCATCCATGTGAGTGAGCTGGAAGAAAATCTGCTTCCAGTATGTCGTTTTTGTGGTTGCGTCCTCTAGTGCTGCTGACTCTTTCGAAAAAGTGCAAGTCAGCATCACATCCTCTTTCTGGCGCGTAGGGTCCTGTGTTTGAAGGACTTTGTGGACCTGGCTAGAGAAGGCTGATCCAGTCATAGCCTGTCTTTGAATTTTAAATCTTTTTCTCTTCTGGAATTTCCAGTAATCCATCCATCCATCCATTTTCCGAACCGCTTAGTCCCTACGGGGGTCGCGGGCGTGCTGGAGCCTATCCCAGTCGTCATCGGGCAGTAGGCGGGGGACACCCTGAACTGGTTGCCAGCCAATCGCAGGGCACACAGAGACAGACAACCAATCGCACTCACACTCACACCTAGGGACAATTTTGGAGTCCTCAATCAGCCTACCAAGCACGTTTTTGGAATGTGGGAGGAAACCGGAGTGCCCGGAGAAAACCCACGCGGGCCCGGGGAGAACATGCAAACTCCACACAGGGAGGGCCGGAGGTGGAATCGAACCCGCACCCTCCTAACTGTGAGGCGGACGTGCTACCCAGTGCGGACTTTGTGGTCCTGGCTAGAGAAGGCTGATCCAGTCATAGCCTGTCTTTGAATTTTAAATCTTTCTCGTCTGGAATTTCCAGTAATCGATTACTTTTTTATTTGTATGTAATTACAGCTCAGTGGCCTAGTAGTAGAGTGTCCGCCCTCAGACTGGAAGGTTGTGGGTTCAAACCCCGGCCGGGTCATACCAAAGACTATAAAAATGGGACCCATTGCCTCCCTGCTTGGCACTGAGCATTTAAGGGTCAGAACTGGGGGGTTAGATCACCAAATGATTCCCGAGCGCAGCACCGCTGCTGCTCACTGCTCCCCTCTCCCAGGGGATGGATCAAAATCACATGGGGATGGGTTAAATGCAGAGGACAAATTTCACCACACCCAGATGTGTGTGTGACGATGATCATTGGGACTTTAACTTTAATTGATGATGATGATGAATCGTGTGGTCATTTTTCACACAAAGACATTTTGGCGGCAGGCGGGAAGATGAACGAATTTGCTGTCCTCTACACGGGCTGCAAGATGCCCCTCATTTGACTGGGCACCTGGAAGAGCTCGCCGGGACAGGTGAGGCACCGAACCCCGCGAAACCTTTGACAATGTCCGGGCTGCGCTTGTGGATCGGGGCCTCAATTGGGGTGCGTTTGTGTTTGCTAGGTGAAAGAGGTGGTCAAGTGCGCCCTGGAGGCAGGCTACCTCCACATTGACTGCGCTGCCGTCTACGGCAACGAGGCCGAGATTGGACAAGCGTTCGCCGAGAGCTTTGCGCAGCCCCACGTGAGACGCGCACGCGTGACGGCTCACATGTATGCGTATGCGTATGGGTGCAAAGGTACCGAGTCGGCGTTTGTCCCATTTGTCAGGGCGTGCGGCGGGAGGACGTTTTTGTCACGTCCAAATTGTGGAACACGTGCCACCACCCCGAGGACGTGGAGCCCGCCCTTCAGCGAACGCTGCATGACCTTCAACTTGACTACTTGGACCTCTACCTCATCCACTGGCCCATGGCCTTCCGGTGCGAGGAGGCGTTCCCCAAGGTGGGAAGTGGCTCGCTGCTGTACGACGTGGTGGACTACCGAGCCACTTGGGGTGCCATGGAGCAGCTGCTCCGCAAAGGCCTGCTGCGACACATCGGCCTGTCCAACTTCAACAAGCGACAGCTGGACCACATGCTGGCCGCCGCCCACGTCACACCTGCCGTTGTGCAGGTCCCAAAAGAAAAGAATATGGAGACATGTTTGGATTGGCAAGCACTTGACAATGGCTCTTTGAAGAGCGACATCTGACACAAGAACGAGGAAAGACCTAAGTGGTTTGACTCTGCGCTTGCGTGGCCATGCACGCAGGTGGAGAGCCACCCGTACCTGGCGCAGACGGAGCTGCTGGCGCACTGCCAGTCGCTGGGCGTGGTAATAACGGCCTACAGCCCGCTGGGTTCCCCCAACCGTGCCTGGAAGCGCCCCAACGAGCTCACGCTCATGGACGAGCCGGTCCTGGCTACCCTGGCTGCAAAGTACTGCAAGTCGCCCGCTCAGATCCTGCTCAGGTCAGCCCTGACCGCTTGCTAAACAACACAAAGACGAATTGGCTGATGCTAAATGCGCTTCTCCTGTGCGCAGGTGGCAGACGCAACGAGGCGTCGTGGCCGTTCCCAAGAGCGTCACGCCCTCACGCATACGACATAACTTGCAAGTACGTGTGCAGGCAATAGTTGAAAAATCATCTTGAAAGAGGATGCATAGAAAAAACATGTTACATAAAGGGACAAAAAATGTGAAAATGTACACGAGACTAATGTTAGAACTCATATGATTGAAACGAGTAAATAGAAATCCACAAATCTGAGGAATAAAAAGGCCAAAAGATAAAAATACACATTTGAAAGAAAAAAATACATGCAAACATTGTATTCATACTTAATATATATGTGTGCAGATATTGGATGAAAAATGTCCAAACATTCAGGTGTGTGCGCATTTGAATCCTGGTGAAGATGGCAATTTCTGCTATATTTCGTTTTGGAGGTATTTTACTTCATCTTGTCAGAGGGGGAGATGACCAGCCTGGTGGCGCTCAAGAAAAACTGGCGTTACATCCTTCCCGTCATTGAAGTAAGTCGAGCGCGCCGCTTGGACACTTTGGGGGATTCTGAAATGTCTCCTTTCCGTTTCATGCTTGATGGCAATCGCCAAAGCGCATCTTGGCCATCAGGTGGCGCCGCCAACATTTGCTGCTACAACCAAGTCAACAACCATGTTGATAAAACTTTGATGCCACGTTGGTGTTGTTCAGTTGGACGGGAAGCTGGTCCCCCGGGACACAGGGCATCCCCATTACCCTTTCAGCGACCCCTACTGACAGCATGAGGCACGTGCTTTCATCGAGTTGCGCCCCAAATAAGACTTTTTTTTTTTTTTTTTGAATAAACAGGTAAACAAATTCCGTGTCTGAGTCCTTGGCTAAATGTTTGATTTTGGTAATGAATCGATTTTCCTTTTGGAAGCCGCTATCAGTCCATAAAATCTTCAATCGATCTGTAAGCCACATAAAACGTCTGGTTGTAAAACCCATGTGCCATTTAGAAGCAATAGCTCGCTCCGCCTATTATAAATCAAGATCATTGAGAAAGCATGTTTTTAATCAAAAGCAATGACGCCAAACACCATGGCTGCAAAATATTGCGCCAGTAACACTAAAGGTATCATGGCAGTGTCCCGGTCGGGAAGGGAAAGAGAAGACGATCTTCCGCTCGGAAATTGGACGTCCACAACGAGCAGTCACGTGAGTGCCTCGCTCACTCTGGCCGCCTTTGTTTGACCGATGAGCTGCGTGAGCAAATTTTAGATTAGATGTGAGAATATGAGGATGAGAGTTTGTGACATAGTGAGTGTGTCCAAGAGCGAAAGATGGTATGGGAGTGAAAGAAAGCTGAGTATGGATGAGTGAAGTTTAGAGCGGACATGGGCAAACTACGGCCCGCGGGCCACATCCGGCCCTCAGGGCCGTTTAATCCAGCCAGGCAAACCTGAATAAAATGCATTATTAAACATTTTCCCTGCAATTACTATGTTTCCCCAATAGATGGGGAAGCGCCCGCTCGTGCATTTACTCTATTAACGGACCAACACCTTGACTCTATCCTAAGAATTACCACAACAAATTTTACTCCAGACCATGATGCACTAGCAAAAAAGAGAGACCATCAATTCTACAGATTTCTTTATTAATTTATTTAGATGTATGTATTCTTTCACTGATTCTTCAAGATGATTCATTTGGTCAGAATGTTTGATGTGATTTCGCCTCATTAGATAAACATATTTCATAAATCTGACCTGCAGGCGCTGAAGTGATGGAAACTATTATTCATAATAACAGTGTCGTATTTAATGACAATCACTGATAGTAGTTTTGGGGTGAAATGTTTTTTTAATGCTGTTAATAAATGCATTTGTTTTCAAAAAGCTTTTTTTTATTATCCATGATTTACTACCTACTAAAAGTAAAAACCCCTCCGTGAGTCGTCACTTTACCGTGGTTGAGGTGTTTGAGTGTCCCAATGATCCTAGGAGCCATGTTGTTTGGGGCTTCATGCCCCTGGTAGGGTCACCCATGGCAAAAGGGTCCTAGGTGAGGGGCCAGACAAAGCACAGCTCAAAAAAACCCTTATGACGAAAAAGACTCAGATTTCCCTCGCCCGGACGCGGGTCACCGGGGCCCCCTTCTGGAGCTAGGCCTGGAGGTGGGGCTCAAAGGCGAGCGTCTGGTGGCCGGGCCCGAAAAGGAAACGTGGGTCCCCCTTTCCATGGGCTCACCACCTGTGGAAGGGGCCAAAGGGGTCGGGTGCATTGTGAGCTGGGCGGCGGCCAAAGGCAGGGACCTTGGCGGTCCGATCCCCGGCTGCAGAAGCTGGCTCTTGGGACATGGAATGTCACCTCTCTGGCTGGAAAGGAGCCGAGCTGGTGTGCGAGGCACAAAAGTTCCGACTAGATATAATCAGACTTGGCTCAACACACAGTTTGGGTTCCGGTACAGGCCCTCTCGAGAGGGGCTGGACTCACTTCTACTCTGGAGTTGCCCACGGTGAGAGGCGTCGAGCAGGTGTGGGTATACTTATTGCCCCCCAGCTGGGCGCCTGCACATTGGGGTTCACCGCCTCCCTCCGCCTTCGGGTGGGGGGACGGGTCCTGACTGTTGTTTGTGTCTATGCACCAAAAGGCAGCTCAGAGTACCCACCCTTCTTGGAGTCCTTAGAGTAAGTGCTGGAGAACGCTCCTTCTGGGGACTCCATTGTTCTACTGGGTGACTTCAATGCTCACGTGGGCAGTAACAGTGAGACCTGGAAGGGCGTGATTGGGAGGAACAGCCCCCCTGATCTGAACCCGAGCGGTGTTCTATTATTGGAATTCGACATGGATTCTCATAATGTTCGAGCATAAGGGTGTCCATGTGTGCACTTGGCACCAGGACACCCTAGGCCGCAGTTCGATGATCGACTTTGTAGTTGTGTCATCGGATTTGCAGCCGCATGTTCTGGACACTCGGGTGAAGAGAGGGGCGGACCTGTCAACTGATCACCACCTGGTGGTGGGTTGGCTCCGATGATTGGGGAAGATGCTTGTCCGACCTGGCAGACCCAAACACTCTGAGTGTCTGCTGGGAACGCCTGGCAGAATCCCCTGTCAGGAAGACCTTCAACTCCCACCTCTGGCAGAGCTTTTCCCACATCCCGGGGTAGGCGGGGGACATTGAGTCCGAGTGGACCATCTTCCGCACCTCCATTGTTGAGGCAGCCGACCGGAGCTGTGGCCGTAAGGTCGTTGCTGCCTGTTGTGGCGGCAATCCCCGAACCCGCTGGTGGACGCCGGCAGTAAGGGATGCCGTCAAGCTGAAGATGGAGTCCTATCGGGCCGTTTTGGCCTGCGGGACTCCGGAGGCAGCTGACAAGTACCGTATGGCCAAGCGGAACACGGCTTCGGCGGTTGCTGAGGCAAAAACCCGGGCGTGGGAGGAGTTTGGCGAGGCCATGGAGAATGACTTCCAGACAGCTTCGAGGAAATTCTGGTCTACCATCCAGCGTCTTAGGAGGGGGAAGCAGTGAACCGTCAACACTGTTTACAGTGGAGATGGCATGCTGCTGACCTCGATTTGGGACGTCGTGAGTCGGTGGGGAGAATACTTCGAAGACCTCCTCAATTCCACCGACACGCCTTCTATTGTGGAAGCAGGGCCTGGAGACTCTGAGGAGGACTCTCCTATCTCTGGGGTCGAGGTCACTGAGTAGTAGTTAAAAAACTCCTCGGTGGCAAGGGTGGATGAGATCCGCCCGGAGTTCTTAAAGGCTCTGATTGTTGTGGGGCTCTCATGGCTGACACGCCTCTACAACACTGCGTGGATATCGGGGATGGTGCCTCTGGATTTGCAGACTGGGGTGGTGGTCCCCCTTTTTAAGAAGGGGGACCGGAGGGTGTGTTCCAATTACAGGGGAATCACTCCTCAGCCTCCCTGGTAAGGTCTATTCAGGGGTGCATGAGAGGAGGATCCGTCGGGAGGTCAAACTTCGGATTCAGGAGGAGCAGTGTGGCTTTCGTCGTGGCCGTGGAACAGTGGACCAGCTCTACAACTTCGGCAGGATCTTCGAGGGGGCATGGGAGTTCGCCCAACCAGTCCACATGTGTTTTGTGGACTTGGAGAAGGCGTTCGACCGTGTCCCTCGGGAGGTTCTGTGGAGGGTGCGTCGGTAGTACGGGGTGCCGAGCCAACTGATAAGGGCGGTTCAGTCCCTGTATCACCGATGCCAGAGTTTGGTCCGCATTTCCAGCAGTAAGTCAGATTCGTTCCCAGTGAGAGTTGGACTCCGCCAAGGCTGCCCTTTGTCACCGATTCTGTTCATAATTTTTATGGACAGAATTTCTAGGCGCAGCCGAGGCGTCGAGGGTGTCCGGTTTGGGCATTGCGTCTCTGCTTTTTGCAGACGACGTGGTGCTGTTGGCTTCTTCAAGCCGTGATCTCCAGCTCTCACTGGAGCGGTTCGCAGCTGAGTGTGAAGCGGTCGGGATGAAGGACAGCACCTCCAAATCCGAGTCCATGGTCCTCGGTCGAAAAAGGGTGGAATGCCCTCTCCGGATCGGGGATGTGATCATGCCCCAAGTGGAGGAGTTCAAGTATCTTGGGGTCTTGTTCACGAGTGAGGGGAGGATGGAGCGCGAGATCAACAGGCTGATCAGGGCAGCGTCGGCAGTAATACGGACTCTGTACATGGTAAAGAGAAAGCTGAGCCAAAACGCAAAGCTCTCAATTTACTGGTCGATTTACGCTCCTACCCTCACCTATGGACACGAGCTATGGGTCATGACCGAAAGAACGAGATCCCGGATACAAGCGGCCGAAATGAGTTTCTTCCGCAGGATGTCCGGGCTCTCCCTTAGAGATAGGGTGAGAAGCTCGGTCATCCGGGAGAGACTCAGAGTTGAGTTGCTGCTCCCCCACGTTGAGAGGAGCCAGATGAGGGCATCTCATCAGGATGCCTCCTGGACGCCTCCCTGGGGAGGTGTTCCGGGCATGTCCTACTGGTAGGGGACCCCGTGGACGACCCAGGACGCGCTGGAGAGACTATGTCTCTCAGCTGGCCTGGGAACGTCTTGGGATCCCCCGGGATGAGCTGGATGAAGTGGCTGGGGAGAGGGAAGTCTGGGAGTCCCTCCTAAAGCTGCTGCCCCCACGACCAGTACTCGGATAAGTGGAAGAAGATGGATGGATGGATGGATGGATGGATGGATGGATGGATGGATGGATGGATGGATGGATGGATGGATGGATGGATGGATGGATGGATGGATGGATGGATGGATGGATGGATGGATGGATGGATGGATGGATGGATAAAAGTAAAAACCCTAACCGCCCGGTCAAAATTTAGAATCCAATTCAGCCCGCGAGTCAAAAGGTTTGCCCACCCCTGTTTTAGAGAGTGACTGAGATTGTATACGGTGTGTGTGAAAGGGACAATGAGTGTGAAGGTGTGTGAGCAAGTAAGATTGTGTGCTGCGGGAAGCCGGGTGTGTGTGCATGTGCGCCACAGCGTGTGCCTCACCTCCATGGTTTGGTGCAGCGTGGCGTAGGCGTAGGTGGGCGGGCCCAGGCTGGCAATGACGTCGTCACGTTTCCTGCGGCTACTTCTCGCCAAGCGACGTGTGACGGCCAACCGCTGCCGCAGCAGGTCGTTCAGCGCCAAGGAGGGCGCGTGTGGCGCCGACCAGACGTCGGTGTCGGTCTGCGCCGCCGTGTCTTTAAAACGCTCGCCGGGCGATGGTGAGGAGGAAGGGAGGGACTCGTGGCCAAAAGATCCGGCGTGTGACGCGGGAGTGCCGGACGCCGACAAGATCGTCCGGGACGGACAGGTCGTGTCCCAGTCTTTCGTACTGGCCTTGGATGAATAATGCTTGCGCGTCGCTGCCGACCCGACAGCTTCCGATACCTCATCATTGTGGTGCTCCGACACCTGAGTGAGAGAGGAAGTGTGCTTGTGTCATTGAGGTTCACTGCCAGACGCTGGCTGAGACAAGTGTGTTCCAAACGTAAGTGCTCAAATGTGAGCGAGGGATTTCGTGTGTGACTTGTTGAGAACACAGAGGGATGAACGAGTGAGCACGCACAGGCATGCTTGCGTGTGCGCACACGACACGTCCGCTGCTGCCTTGGTGACCCGTTTCTGTCCGTTTGGTGCTTTCGAAGTCACTTTCGTAGTCGACCATTTGGAGTGAGTCTCCGTTATCTCGCTCGTCTGGCACCTGTGCACAAGTGAACACACGTGACGAGGTTGCAACACGGTGGCGGTGCCGAACCTATTTAGGGTCCTTCCTCGTCAGAACGTTTGCGAGATTGAAATGAACAAAAAACCTGCATTTGTCCTTCTGATGTGTTTCCAAAGTGGGCGGAGCCAACATTTTCCAAGGTCTTCATGTCCACATCAAGGTCCGCTGCGAGAAAACATTCCGACAAGTCTGCTTTGCTGCATATCAACGGTGTGCATGCATGAGCGCGTGGGCGCGCTGCTCACATTGCGAGGGAGCTCGGCTGGACTCGGCGGCAGCGTCACATCCGAGCAGGAAAAGTTCTTCCAGCGAGAGAGTCTCCTCCGGGGCTGACCCGGACAAATCAGAGGAGGGTGCCGGTGGCCCGGAGAAGCGGCACCCCGAGGGGACGAGGCGGACCTCAGCTCGGGGGCTCAAGGAGGGACCGTCTCTGCAGGGGAGGTGGCCTGGAGGGGAGGCCAACCTCAGACATTTTTGGCTGAGCATCTGGGAGGGGGAAAAAAAACAGTCATTTGCTGTTAATTTGGGTGGCTTGCAGAAAATCGCTCGAGGATAAAGACCCGCTCAAGTGCGCTATCCCACCGGATCCAGGGCCTCCTCTTCATCGCTGTCCATGCTTTGGCTCCACGACAACCGGGAGCTGTAACCTGCCTGAGGAGACCCGGTCATCGAGGGTGTCGTACCCCGACCGCTTCGCCGCGATGGGGGGGGCCCTGAGGCCGAGCCCGGGATCGGGGTAAGAGATTCCGCTTCTCGCTGACGGCTGAGGATGCGACCCTCTTTCTGAGCCAGCTTCTTCAGGGCGGATGCCTGCGAGGACGGCTGCCGTCTGAGCAACAGGAAGGACAAAGAGGGGAACGTTAAAATCGGACAAAAATCCAAGCAAAACACAAAAAGTCTGAAAAAGAGTAGGAGGAAAGATTTAAAACACACTTGTCCTCATGCGGGATCGGAGGTGGTGGCTTCTTCAGGAAGCGTCCTCCTCCGGCTTTGGACGGTGAGTGAGACGCGGCAGCGGCACCTCGTCCTTCCCGAGACGAGTTGAGCAGGGACACGTCCCACGACACGTCGCTGCCGCTTGGGGAAGACACTCGGCTTTTGGTGTCCTGCCGATGAGATCGCGACGCACGCTTGATTTGAGAATAAATTCAAAGCCCAATAGAAAGCGGAGGGATTCGAGGTCAAATCATCTTCAATCACGCCTCAATGAGGAGATTGCAAAACCTCTCACGCAAACATTTCAAACCCTCATTTGAAAGTCTAGTACTAGTTTGAAACCCTCATGTCTAAATAACTTGGGGCTCCAACCTTTGTTTGAGACGCTAATCCGCAAATTAAATCCTGATTTGAAAGCCTAACTTTTTAAAATTGGGCTTCAAAACCTGAAATTGAAATCCTAAACTTATATTACAAGCTAATGTCAAACCTTAACGCTGACCTTTAACACTATGCCTTGTTTCTAACCGCAACCTTGCATTGCAAATGTAACGCGCTGCCCCAGTTTGAAACCTTCACCTTGCCTTAAGCCTATCTTGAGCCAAGACCTGGATGGCGATTGACGCGCGTACTGACCGCATCGGCTGCTCGGTTGTGGCTGTGCTGGGTTTTGTTGCTCTTGGCGGCCAGCAGCGCCCGAGCCCGCTTGAGAGCGTCACTTGTGCCGCCTCGCCGCCACATCTCGGTCCGCCCGCGGCTGAGCGGAGGCTAACTGCTTGATCTTGTCACTTATTGTGAAGAGCCTGCCATCGAACATAGAGGAGCACGCTAAACGCGTCGGTCGTTTATCCTTTTCACAGCCACCGTGAGACACTTTAAATCGTTTTCTTAGTAAATGAAAAGATCGAGAGTGTTCGCGTCCTTCGTCGCCATGGAGGTTTTCTTCTTCGTCTCCAACAAGACGCGTTGCTGTTTTTTGTCGGTTCTGTTTACACTTTATCGTCACCGTCTGATCGGGAGGGCAAATTGCACGATGGCTCATCGGAAAAAATACTTTGAAAAAGTTGAAACCATTTGGTACCTCTGCTTTGAAACCCCCGTCTGTATCCTTCAACTCTGGATTTAAAATGACACTATAACACTCGATTGAAACGCTTATTTAAAACCCTAACCATATTTTCAAACCCTAATTATGATCACTACATTTAAAACTTTCCCTGTCTTGAAAGCAATTTGCGCGGTCTTGGGCGTCAATGTGGCGCGCGTGGCTTTTGAATGAATAAATACATGCTGTCATGACATGTTGCTGCTATTCTAATCCTGCGTAATCCCGGCCCGATCAAAACGGGGCCGGGAAATATTGGCAAAAAAAGCGGGATTAGCAAACAGGGGTATGCGTGCAATCGAAAATAAATAAATTATACAATACAGGCCATTTACATCTTTAATCATACAGTGCTTTTACAACAGCTGTTGCCCCAACAAAGCACTTCACAGAACATAGAACATGCAGAAATCCACAACGCCCGTGTAGTTTGTCACACATACTGTCTGTAGGCGTAACATTCATGAGCACACGGACATGTATCAAGATAAATCAATCCGCCTCCTCTCGGGGGAAAAGGCCTCATTCATTATACAGTAATTCCTCGCTACAATGCGGTTCGTGTATCGCGGTTTCACTACATCGCGGATTTTTTCCAAATTAATAAAATATTTAAAAGGCAAAATAAAACTTCAAAATTGAGGAATTATGGCACGAAACTTGCCCACACGCCAGCAGAAGGCAAGGAGTGCCCACACAATTGCAGTGCGTACGCTTGTACCATAATATAAAAAAAATGTTATAATAATATGAGGTCTTAAAACATATCTACAGTGTTGAACCGTGTTATAGTAAAATGGTTATAGTAAAAGAGATCTAAAAACATTAACAGTATGTGTTAAGAATCCTCCATGTTCTTTATGTTATTCAGCCATGCTTTGATTTGAGAAGGGTGGTTTATTTTGAAGGCCGTTTTCAGGCGATACCACTTCCTGTTTTACGTCCGTGTACGTATGTCGGTTACAGTGGTACAAGAGTCATTGACAATGTAAGTGGGTCTCCTAACAAAAGAAATGAACGATCACGTGTCTAACCTTTTGGACAATGTAGTATTGCTCCAAATGTTCATTTACATTTCTTTAGATGTCCGTTTTCGCGTGTTAGCACCAGGGCTGTGGACTCGGACTCGGTCGGACTCGGTCATTTTTGCCGGACTCGGACTCGGTGCTGATTTTGACCGAGC
Organism: Syngnathus floridae; assembly: GCF_059516105.1. Classification (NCBI taxonomy): domain Eukaryota; kingdom Metazoa; phylum Chordata; class Actinopteri; order Syngnathiformes; family Syngnathidae; genus Syngnathus; species Syngnathus floridae. The sequence continues at coordinate 3,106,809 of NC_142425.1, forward strand.
CCACCGAGTCCGACAATGAAAAAAATACGTTCAATTTTATTTTCATCATGCTGCTGAGAATGCGCGTAGTAATACTGTCCACAGCCCTGCTTACGATCAATGCGGCCACGTTGAGTTGCACTTAGGCTAATGTTTACATTATGTACCAATGTCAAGGACGATTATGTCACCCAGCTTATATCATTATTTAGATTTTGATCTAAATTAGCCTTGAATAAAGACTAAGCAGTCACATGAATTAACAGAAAAAATGGACAGCCGGACTCGGACTCGGTGGTCAAGAGGCCGGACTCGGACTTGGTGCAAAAATCCGACCGAGTCCACAGCCCTGGTTAGCACGATCGCAAATTAGCATCTTTCCACTAACTCGTTATACATATAGACAGTAATCTGTATATACGTACATATACAGATTACAGTCAAACCTCGGTTTTCTACCACAATCCATTCTGGAAGGCGGTTCGAGAAGCGAATCGGTCGAATTCCAAATCTATTTTTCCCATTACTAATAATGGAAAAAAAATGTAATCCGTTCCAAGACAAAAAAAAAATGTGCCTTTTTTAAGCATTTTTTTCATTTGTGCATTTTTGTCCGATCGTGCAACTGCAGCGCACCGCCGAACGCGCAACCGTAGCGCGTCGCCGACCGCGCTGGTCGCATTATTGTGACAGAGCCGTCGCTGAAATTTAGAAAATATTTTTTAAGTCCTGATGTACTTTTCAAAATTTAAGTGGACCTAAGTGCGCAGGGAGCTTAATCTTTCCAAGATGGCGGCACGCTCAGATGCTGCAGCTCATGGCTCTCCCCTTCAGTGTTTGTTTTTGCGTTTTCTATGTGTCTATTTGTGGACTTTTTGTATTTTTGCTTTGGCGGCACACCACTACAGCCGACAGGACCTCGTAGACATCGGCTATCAACATAAGACCGCAGTCTCGAGGGAATTTCAATTCAGCAAAAAAACCCATCCCGGACGAACTAGCAAGACCGCCGGACTCTCCATGGATTGTTGTCGGGACTGGAAAGCGCCGCAGGCGGAGGAGGGAGAGGAAGCAGAAACGAGGCCGCAGGTCCGGCCTCCTGCTAAGGCTAAAGAACCAACTGCACAAGCCAACCCTCCCGAGCCTGTATCTCACCAACGTGAGATCCCTCACCCACAAGATGGAAGATCTGGAACTACAGCTTGCGGGAAATCGTTATGTTCGTGACTGCTGCGCCCTCATTATCACGGAGACCTGGCTGAATCTGAAGATCCCTGATGCTAGCGTGCAACTAGCAGGTCATTCGCTACACCGCTGGGATCGGACTGTGGACTCCCGCAAAAAAAAGAGGTGGGGGGCCCTTTTTTCTACAGAGAGAGGTAACAGTGGTGATCATCACCGCTGTGTACATCCCGCCAAATGCTAACGCTAGCGCGGCACTCTCTCTCCTGCTGAACAGCAGCGGGCCCACCCCGATGGTGTTCATATAATAGCAGGAGACTTTGATAGGAACAATCTGAAGACTGTACTCCCACAGTTTCACCAGCACGTTAAGTGCCCAACAAGAGGGGAAAGTACTTTGGACCACGTGTACTCCAACATCAAGCACGGGTACAGAGCCATGCCCCTCCCCCACCTCGGACAGTCAGACCATCTCTCCTTGCTACTCATCCCCACATACAATCCTCTCAGACGTAGATCCAGGGCCACCATAAGGACTTTAACAACTTGGCCTGGAAATGCACTCAGTCAACTCCAGGACTGCCTTCAAAACACGGACTGGGACCCATTTCACCACCAAGACCTGGCCATGTTCACGGAGTCAGTCCTGGACTAAATCAAATTCTGCATGGGAACCGTATGTGTGAACAAAACCATTCGGGTCTTTCCCTACCAGAAACCCTGGATGATCAGCCAGGTCCGCTCACTCCTCAGGGCCCATGACTCTGCCTTCAGGTCAGGCGACAGAGTCCTTTACAGCTCAACTCGGGCTGACCTGAAGAAAGGGATTAAAAAAGCCAAAGCAGAGTATATGAGGAAGATGGAGTCCCACCTCGCCAGCAACAGACCACGAGAGGTGTGGCAGGGCATCCAGACCATCACCAACTTAAGGGGCTGTGAGGTGACGTCAGACCCAAGTGAGTCGCTGGCAGAGGAGCTCAACTGCTTCTTTGCCCGCTTTGAATCACCACAGCCTCACTCACCTGCTGTAGCCTTCCCCCACCCCCATCCACACCAGATCCCAGCACCCCTCCAGTCACTGTAAAGAAGCAGGAGGTGAGGCGTGTGCTCCAGGCAGTAAACCCCAGGAAGGCTCCTGGACCAGATGGAGTACCTGGCAAAGTGCTCAGAGCCTGCGCCCACCAACTGTCCCCGATTTTCTGCAGGATCTTTAACCTCTCGCTCCTACCTGCCTGAAGTCAGCCACAATCATCCCCATACCAAAAAATTCACCCCCAACCAGCCTCAACGTCTACCGCCCTGTTGCCCTCATCCCAGTAATAATGAAGTGCTTCGAGAGACTGGTTCTCCAACACATCAAGGACTGCCTCCCCCACACACTCGACCCCCATCAGTTTGCATACCGGGCGAACAGATCCACGGAGGATGCCATCACCATAGCTCTGTATGCTGTGTTGAGACACCTGGAACAGCAGCAGAGCTATGCGAGAATGCTCTTTGTGGACTACAGCTCGGCTTTCAATACAATCATCCCAAACGTTCTGGTCACAAAGCTGGACACTCAGGGCCTCCCCCCCTCTCACTTGCACCTGGATCAAAGACTTCTTGACCAACAGGCCCCAGACTGTGCGACTTGGCCCCCACCTTTCCTCTACACGCACACTGAGCACTGGTTCACCACAAGGCTGCGTGCTGAGCCCTCTCCTCTACTGTCTTTATACCCATGACTGCAATCCGGTCCACGGCAACAACATGATTGTAAAATTTGCTGATGACACCACATGGTCAGGCTGATCTCGAATAGTGACGAGATAGCCTATCGGGAGGAGGTCCAGAAGCTCACGAACTGGTGCTCTGCAAATAACCTAGTTCTGAACACCAAGAAAACAAAGGAGATCATCGTGGACTTCAGAAGGAAAAAAAGAGATCCCCCTCCCCTACGCATCAACAGCGAGATTGTGGAGAGGGTCCACAACATCAGATTCCTGAGAGTCCAGATCTCTGATGACCTCTCCTGGACATGCAACACCTCAGCTGTCATCAAGGAGGCTCAGCAGCGTCTACACTTCTTAAGAGTCCTCAGAAAGAGCAGTATGGATCGGAACCTTCTGCTCGCCTTCTACCATTCCATCATTGAGAGCCTGCTGACGTACTGCCTCACCACCTGGTACGGGAGCTGCACTGCTGCAGATAGAGGGAGGCTACAGAGGACAGTCAAAGCAGCGCAAAGGATCATTGGCTGCCCTGCCTGACGGACATATACAACACCTGGTGCGTTAGCAGAGCTCACAACATCATCAAAGACAACACACATCCCGCCTCCCAGCTGCTTGAACTGCTTCCTTCTGGGAGGCGCTACAGAGGCATTTGAACAAGGACTACCAGACTGAAAAACAGTTTCTTCCCAAGAGCCATCACCGCTCTGAGCTCTGAGAGAAAACAACACCAACTATAATACAACACCGATACCCTTTCAAAAACCACGTGCAATAACTATTTATTTACTTTCTGTACAAACCTCATTCACGTTAATACATATACCCACATTGAACATACTGTAAATAAGATTTTTAACCTTCATTCTTAGACTAATAGCTATACTGTAAATAAGATCTTTCACTTTTATTCTCAGACTTCCTTTTATACTTTTTTAAATTTTGTAATGTTTGCACTAGGAAGGGACCAGCTCTCCGAATTTCGTTGTGCAACTAAGTTGTAAAATGACAATAAAGGGCATTCTATTCTATTCTATTCTATTCTTTTTTGTCCAATGGCGCAACTGCAGCGCACCGCCGAACGCGCAACCGTAGCGCGCCGCCACCCGCGCAACTGCACCGCGCTGGTCGCATTATTGTGACAGAGCCGTCGCTGAAATTTAGAAACTATTTTTAAAGTCCTGATGTACTTTCCAAAATGTAAGTGGACCTCTGTGCGCAGGAAGCTTAATTTGGTCCGATCGCGCAACTGCAGCGCACCGGGCGCTCACTGTCGCATTGCTTCAAGAGCGTCTTTGTGTTTTAGGATGGCTTTACTGCTCCCACTTGCTTTCTTTGGAGGCATGATTAGGGGTTAATACAATCCTCAAAGTAACGAAAATACAATAACAACAATAACAATAACAAAAATACAATAACAGTCGGCATCCGGGCCGTGCGGTTGGGTTTTCTCGGGTCCTCCCGGCTCATCTCGCGAGGTTCGACATCCGAAAAAAGTCTCGAATTTTTTGTTCGAATTCCGATTTGTTCGAGAACCGGGACGTTCGAAAACCGAGGTTTGACTGTACTGTATATACATATATACAGATTACTGTATATACATAAATACAGTACTCTGTATATACATATATATACAGTAATCCCTCGCTACATCGCGGTTCGTTTATCACAATTTCACTACATCACGGATTTTTTTTCCAAATTAAAAAAAATTAAATTAAAAATAAAACTTATAAATTAAGGAATTATGGCACGAAGGTTGCCCACACGCCAGCAGAAGGCAGGGAGTACCCACACAATTGCAGTGCGTGCACTTGTGCCTTTTTATAAAAAAATTGTTATAATAATAATAATTATTATAACAATTTATATATATATGTATATAATATACACATTATATACACATTTTCATGTTGCCTTTCTGTACAACCTTTGTGTGTATTTGTTATTGCTTCTTTGCCCTCGGCACGTCAATGGGATTTTACGTTGACTTTAGCATTAGCACTGGTGATCATTCTAAAATTAAGTATGTCTTGTGAATAACAACAATCACAATGTGTGTAAATCTTTTTGATGTGTGTTTAGCTTTCTTGTAAACTCCAATTATTTTATAACTCCAGCGCAGCACATGCTCAGGGACAGCAGAACCACCTGCATGTCACAGTTTTTTTCTTGTAAACTTCAGCGTGGCGCATGCTCAGGGACAGCAGAGCCACCAGCATGTCACACGCTTGCCGCACATGCAATGCGGTGCTGTTGCGGTGTGGTCACAATATGGAAATGTAACACACCATTGGAAAAAAATAATCGTTTTCCTTCAACGATAAAGTGTACATCAGCGTGAAAAGACCAAATTTACGTGACATTGAATGAAATTTCTATTGATTGCCCGGCCCTACCGGCCGTTTTTGCATACATCGTTTCAGCCATTGAGTCCTCGTGTTGGGAATGAGCCAATGGTTCGGATCATCATGCGCTCATTCTCCATTTCCCAATCACCGCACTGTGCAAGCTTTTGAATGACGAGCCTGGGAGAGTCACAATGAGACGGGGAGTGGCGCTTTGTCTGCCAACATTTTTTTTATGTCCACACTGTTAATCCGTGTTCAGACCGTTGACTACATGTAACAGGATTGGACATGCTAACTGCGACCGCCAGCTGTTGACGGATTGCACTGGGCGGGGCGGGCGGCAATTGGTTGCGCAGGCTTAGTATCCGGCCCCGAAAGCGCCGGTGTAGCGCAGAGTGCCACAGCAGCCCGAGAGGATGAGCGGGATGCCGAGACGGGACGGAGAGCTGTAGAAGCACCAGCAGGAAGTTACTATTCTTCACTTCCTGTTTGCATCTGGGGACCGCGTCGCTCGCGTCTTGGCGCCCGTATGGCGTGCTGAGGGAGGCGGTGGTGGAGTAGGCAGCGGCGCAGGTGGGCCGCCAACCTGGTGAGCAGGCGACCATGGCGGTGGCGCTGGAGGCCGTTTGGCTGAGGGTAAAGAATGTCTGCAAACAAAATGGCCTCCTCATCATGTCTGTGCTGGCCGTTGTCATCGGCTGCCTCCTGGGATTCTTCCTCAGGACTAAGCGGCTCTCTGAGCAGGTCAGCTCTGCCTCATTGCTCAATGCAAACGTAGAAAATGCTTGACTGTGGTCAAAACTGTTGACTTAATGACCGTTTCCGATTGATCGATTTGAAATTCGAGTACAACGTAGGTTCAGATGACAGAACTTTGTTCCAGCACCTCCTAAGAAAGAAATGGCGGAATCAAAACATTGCATCCACCACCTCCTAAGAAAGAAATGGCGGAATCAAAACATTGCATCCGCCACCTCCTAAGAAAGAAAATATTGCATTGAAATTACAATTTCAAATTGATTAATTGAAATTTAAAACCAATAATAAAATGTACATTCGGATGAGACCTTTTCATTCCGGCATCTCTTAATGGGGGATTGGCACCTTTATCCTCATGCTCACCAAAATGGGTGCGCATGCTAATATTTACCCTGAACACCAATGACAAGGGTCCATTGCATGTTGTGTCAGGAGGTCATGCCGTCGGGTCGGCCATGTTGGTTGTTTACATCTGGCGGGCTGCTGATTGGTCCGAGCCGCAAGGAACAAACCTTTCAGAAGAGGACCTGCGCGTGCCTGCGTGTATTCATGTGGGCTCCATAAATAAAGTTGAGCTTAGCTGAATCATGTGTGTGCGTGGTTTTGCGTCACTGTGTACATAAGTGTATCGGTAAAATGTGTGTGTTTTTGCTGGCTGGTGATCCCGCTGTCACACAGCAAAACTAAGCCGCGGGCGCTTAATGGCTGCCAGAAAAGCTCTTTATCTGCCATCCATTAGGCCTCCTCCTCCCCTTCCGCCAGCTAACGCATGTCGGCTGACTTCCTTGACGACAATCACCATTTCATCGGTTAGCAACGTTAGCACCGGTGCCACACTGTTTACGTGGCCTTCGCCAACAACCGTCATGTTGACCAAAAAATGAACTGCTCAGCAGCCAATGTCGGAAACACAATACAAATAAACCATAAGACAAAAGCACAACGCTGCCCCCAGTGGTCAAGATGCGCTCAACGGAAGGATCGCCCCAACAAATTGAAATCGTGTTGCATTAACTGCTGAATTACGTCCCACTACTTTTTTGGGGTGGTGGGACTCAAAACGTTGCCGACTGTGAAGCTCGTTGGAAAAGCCGAGCACAGGAAGTAGTGAAAGCGCCTTTCTGTGCTCTCTCACCAACACAGGAAGTGAAATATTTCCAGTTTCCCGGTGAGCTACTGATGAGGATGCTGAAGATGTTGATTCTGCCTCTGGTCGTGTCCAGGTGATTGCATCACACTATTACTCTGTGTGTGTGTGTGTGTGTGTGTGTGTGTGTGTGTGTGTGTGTGTGTGCGCATGCGCGCATGCGTGTGTGTGTGTGTGTGTGCGTGCATGCGTGTGTGTGTGTGTGCAGAGCAGGATTAAAGAGTGATCCTCACATTTGCAGCACACGCCACTAAGCCAACATGAAGGCAAAATGTTGACTGCACGAAACTAACTTGACTTTGCCAACATGGAACACAGATGAAGGCAGCATGAAAGACATTTGAGGCTTTCATGCTGTTTGTGGGGCGACTTGGTGGCGCACCGGTTAACACATCCACAGTTCAGAGGTTGCCAATTCAATTCAGGCTCCAGCCCTCCCTGTGGAGTGTTTGCATGTTCTCCCTGTGCTTCCTCCCACATCCCAAAAACAGACATGGTAGGCCGATTGAACACACCAAATTGCCCGTAGGTGTGAGTGTGAACGACTGTTTGACTGTGTGCCCTGCAATAGGCTGGCGACCAGTTCAGGGTGTCCCCCCCCCCGGCCTACTGCCCCAAGTCAACTGGGATAGGCTCCAGCACGCCTGCGACCCGCCTTCAGGCTGCTTTTATGTTGGCATCACGTCCGCCTCATCAGGCTTTCATTTCACTCCATGTTGACGTCACGTGCACTTGGCATTGTGACCTTGCATGACCTTCATGTTGGCCCCACGCACCCGAAAGTGCTGCTTCCATAATGGCTTCTCGCTTGTTCCCCGTGCAGTTTGATGTCAGGCCTGGCGGCGCTGGACGCCAAGTGCTCCAGTCGGCTAGGCCTGATCACCGTGTCCTACTACTTGTGGACCACCTTCGTGGCCGTTATCGTGGGCATCGTCATGGTATCCGTCATCCACCCGGGCGGCGCCGCCCAGAAGGAGGACTCAGAGGACAGCAGCAAGCCCATCATGAGCTCGGCGGACGCTCTGCTCGACCTCATCCGGTGAGACGAAAGCATGCTCCATTCTCAGCCAGTCCACTCATCCTGACAGTATCGAGAGGACACCCGTCTGAGAAAAACGCTGGACCATATGATCTTTTTGGGGAGGGTAGAATCCTCTGCTCTAAATTGATTCAAGTATTACCTTGGGGACAGGATGAAATGAGCGATTGTGTCTCTGACCAAATGGCTATGACCTTTGGCGTTCCCCAGGGGTCAAACCTGGGACCCCTAATAATAATAATGATAATTAATAATAATAATACATTGGCTTTATAATGTACTTAATGTTTCAGGTAACAAGTCTTTTCATGGTCTTGCCCCAACATACATCTGCCAGTGCTCTCAAAGAGGGCTTTTTAACGGATAGCATTCATCCCGCAGGAACATGTTCCCGGCCAATCTGGTGCAGGCTACCTTTCAACAGGTGAAGCAAAGAGACATCTTGTCATTCATGTGCTCTACAATCATGTCTGCCATCTCGTCCACCATCCAAAATCCGTTTTTACCCTCGTTTCATCTCGTCCTTCATCTTGGTCACAATCATCTTGATGGACATGTGGTCCATATTGACCACCATCCCCTAACATAAGCTGCTCAACCATCATGTGCAGTGTAAGATTGTGTTCTTCCATCGTCATCTGGACGATGCCAAGAACGAACATTGTCTTGATATTCAGAGGCTATTTCTTACCATGCTGATGAACTCTGATTGACATCCAATATACAGCGTGAGGTTTCTATGCAAAATATCGCTTCCACGCGGCGCATTTTGGAATATTCCACTGCATTTGGGGAGCAAGATGGCGCCCCCTCCTGTCAATTTTCAGACTTTGCTGTCCATGGCTTTGCATTGTTCATGTTGCTGTTCATATGCGCCATCTTGTCCAGCATCCTGTCCTCCGTGGCAGTCTCCACGGTGTACTGGATCTCCACCACGTTGCACTGAAGGCTTCTGTGTCTTTTGTCAGTATCGAACCAGCAGCCAGTACACAGTGCAGACCAAGCCCACGTCAGCCCAGACACTGTCCCAGTTGGTCACGAGGCAACCGCTGATCTACGGCATCCAGGATGACAACGGAAGTGACGTCCAGAACTTCTCACTGGACCTGACACCACCCCCTGACGTACTGGTCAAAACCAAGGAGGGGACCAGCGACGGGATGAATGTCCTGGGCATCGTCATCTTCTCTGCCACCATGGGTAAGCTTTAGGTGCGTTGGGAAATGGGCTCGGCAAAGCGGCCATGTCAAGTGCGATGCGGTGATGTTGCAGGCATCATGTTGGGCAGGATGGGTCCAAACGGCAGCGCCTTGGTCAACTTCTGCCAGAGTTTGAACGAGGCTGTGCTCAAAATAGTTGCCATCGTTATTTGGTAAGCACAAAGTCGAGTCAGAATGTTTTATGGCTCAGCAAGTGCAATGCAGCGGTGAGAGCAGTCGGAGGAACGGGCGTGACGGAAGCGTTGGGTCCCCGTCGTCTCTCCTCATGCGGCAGGTACTTCCCGTTCGGGATCGTGTTCCTGGTGGCAGGCAAGATCCTGGAGATGAGCGACCCCTCGGCCATGGGGAAGAAGTTGGGCTTCTACGCGGTCACAGTGGTCTTCGGCCTGGTGCTGCACGGCCTCTTCATTCTGCCCGCCATGTACTTCTTCATCACCAAGAAGAGTCCCATCGTCTACATTCGTGGAATCCTGCAGGCGCTCCTCATAGCCCTGGCCACCTCATCCAGGTAACCATTGGAACCCGGCCTGCTCGTGGTGCTGGGCTGTACGGGCGGCACTCCCGCTTGTGGTTGTGTTGTGCTTGTAGCTCGGCCACGCTGCCTATCACCTTCAAGTGCCTCCTGGAGAACAACCACATCGATCGGCGCATCATCCGCTTCGTTCTGCCTGTGGGCGCGACCATCAACATGGATGGCACAGCGCTCTACGAGGCCGTGGCCGCCATCTTTATTGCGCAGGTTAACAACTATGAGCTGGACTTTGGGCAGATCATCACCATCAGGTCAGTGGACGCCGCACAGCAGTCCATCCGACATTGTTTCCTGGAACCTCACTTCTTTCTTCCCTCGCGTTCCCTCATCTCGCTCCCAGCTCTCGGCTTCATTTGCTCTATCACCTGTTGTGGATCCCGTTGTCCTCACTTGTTATTTGGATCTTTCTTGACTTGCTGCCTCCTGACATTTGGCTTCCCCACGTCTTCATACCCTCTGTATGTTTCCCTCCCTTCCTTGCTCTATAGCAGTGGTTCTTAACCTGGGGGGCGGGCGAGAAGTCTTCCTTGGGGGTGCGAGGATATCCTGGGGGAAATTTACAATTTTTCGGGGATAATGGTCGGGTAACCGAAAAAAGTGAAAAATTCTGGAAATCAAGAAGTCATTGTGTTAATTGGCATTAGGGATAATGCTAATTAAGCCTTTAAGCTGTAAAGTAAACCAATTATTATTATAATTATTATTTACTGTTAGGGTTAGGGGTGCGAGAACTAGTTGGTGAATTGAATGGGGTGCGAACAAGGAAAAAGGTTAAAAACCACTGCTCTATAGTCAAGGGAATTGAGTGTGTTGTGGCTAGGGTTAAAGTAACCACGATACAAGGTAAGCAGCGCTGCACTGAGACTTTTCTAGGTCAGTTTGAAACGATGGTCATCTTGTACTTGTAGTTTGCAGGCGAGCTCAAGCGGCTTTTTGCGCTTCACGTCATTCCTGCCTGCCTTCTTTTCCAGCATCACAGCCACGGCCGCCAGCATCGGCGCAGCAGGCATCCCCCAAGCGGGCCTGGTCACCATGGTGATCGTGCTCACCTCCGTTGGCCTGCCGACCGACGACATCAGCCTCATCATTGCCATTGATTGGGCGCTGTAAGTCGCTAACCCAGGGAATGCTGGCAACGCCTTTGCGATGTACGTCACCTTTTGGCATCTTGCCACACAGAGATCGATTCCGCACCATGGTCAACGTCATGGGCGACGCCCTCGCCACCGGAATCATGGCCCACATCTGCAGGAAGGACTTTATCAAGGAAGGAGATGGGGTGAGCAATCGCTTTCTCATTCAGCTTCCTGTGCCCTCATTCTCATTCCCTTGTGTCTGTCCCGCAGTCTTACTTTCTAATTTCACTTCTTTGGTCCTCCTTCCCGACTCCCCCGGTGGCCTCCAGGTGCCGCTCGTGTGCGAGAGCCACACCGGCGCCGGCGTGGTGGCTCCACACATGAACTGCCACAACACCAACAGCAACTACCGGCTGCCGTCCAAGCACACACCGGTACAGCCCGAGGTGGCGCGCCTCATGCAGCTGGAGGAGGGCTTGCGGGCCCCGCCCGACAGAAGAAAGCCGCGCGCCCCCCCGCAACATCCCAGGAAGAACAAGGACCATTGTGCAGTGGACATAAATGGCTTGGAGACGAAAGTGTGAAGAGGGACGGTGTCTGGCTCTGTCTTAAATACCGCCGAAGGAGGTCCAGCAGAACGCTCGATGTTCTTTGGGTGGACCGTAACTAGAACTAAAACCGGAACCATAACTGGTCCCGGATGGACCTTATGAATCCGTGAGGGACAACGTCATATGTTTAATTCTGCCTTAAGACTCCTGGAGCTGTGACTAAGTCGCCAGTCCTGCGCACTGTTGAACTTCTCAACCAAATTGTTATTGCTCTTCGAAGTGAAAAAAAACAAAGCTTAAAAAAAGGTTACATGGCTGAATTGATGGAGGCATGCCACACTCCGAAGATGAAAACCCTTCGCAACTACCCAATCAAAGTGCTTTGTCAATCCTTCCATGTTCGCACATCACAAAGCTAACCATTGCGCATCAACCAAAATGTGGGCAAAAAAGAGAACACCGTAAAATGACTTTTTGGTCATTCTCATCAGCATAAAAGCATATTTTGGAATCTTTTAAAAATGGACATACGCGTAATGACTTGTGATGGTGATCATGTTTGTATTTTTGACATGTGGTCAAGGTCCCGATATGACAGCACTCGTGCGGAGCTGCTCTCGGCCCCAGCTCAAGTTGAGATGCTCACATGCAGATTAACACGCTCGCGCTCCTGACGTCAGAGCAGCAGTACCCGTACAGTCCTGATCCTTTGCAAACAGATTTGTTGCGCTCCTTTATGCCAGATGGTGCGACTTGTCTGGATTACATTTAGTAGACATGTTTGCAGGACCGTCTTCACCTTTTGGTCGATGTTTTCTTTTCAAACCTGTACCCCAGTTTTGGTGGATTCTCACCTTTCTTAAATAGAGTAGCCAGGCTCAACTGACTAAAATGAGTTAGGAGCTTGGTCACAGTACCGTTGGACTTGTAACACACATTGGGTAAAAGAAACAGCAAAGGAATGGCGGTGGTAGGAAGCCTTGTTGTTTAATACGCTGCTGGACAAAAGCAAACGCATCGTATGTGATATACAGTGCATCCGTTTCTACATGGACAATGACCCAGCCCAAGCTAACTCTCATCCGGTATCCCACACCAGGAATGTCTCAGGAAGGCTTCAGTCTTCCAAAGTCACTTGGACTCCTCGTCCTCCTCCTTGTCCTCGTCTCTGCCGCTGCCGCCACCGATGTCAAGTACATGGAGCTGGGTGAGATGAGCCAGCATGCTCTCGTCTATCGCCGACAGACGGTTGAACCTTGCAAGTCAGGTCAGATGCACAAGGTTTTATTGGTATGATTTGCACATGGTTGAGACACGACAACAGCAGCTGGCCATTTGGACAGAAGTGTTGGGACAAACACATCATCAATTTGGCAATCAGACACACTGATCTTAATCTACAAAATATTTTGGACAAATATGCGTCCAACTTCAGTACTGCTTGGATGAGTTTGCCGCACAACCCGGAATTCTCCGAATACATTTGTTCAAATTCCACAGTTTCTTTACTTTTCTATCGCAGAGTTGTCCCCAAACATTTGATCAAGCACCAATTTTTTTCTCTTACTTTAGGTGTCCCAATTCTTTTGTCCAAACTCTACATTTACTTTACTGTCCGCTAAATTTGGGTGTTCCTTATTTGAGTCTGATTAATGCGAACAAACTATGCAAAACGCCATTGACATGTTAATTAATGGGAAGTATCAAAACTTGTGATCTTGGAAGCAACACAAACAGTGGAGACAGATAATCTACTCAGAGACACATATTGTTTGTCCTCTACAAAAGTGACTGATATTCCAGCATCTTCTGGAGTCACTTAGCCTCGTGGTTGTGACAGAAGTAGTAAAAGTTTACTGTTGTTGATGTGTGTCTGGATTGCACTTCATCCCAGTGGACAAGATGGGCATGCCAGAAGGAGCAGCACAATCGTCATTACGGCATCAGTTACAAACACTTTCAATTTAATTATGTTATGATTGTGTTTTTATGATGTACATCATTATAGAATGGTAAAACCACCAACACAAAAGTTTTTGGTGGTTGCCCAAGGCAATTGCACCATTGGCACACCCTCTGGAAAGCTGTCCGGTGATTGTTGCTCATTGTTTTCCTTGATGCTCAGTTACTTGAGGAGTGGGCGTGTTCTTACCGCAAGTATATTCCTTTGATGTTGGGGGTGCCTTCAAAGGCAGAAACGGGAATGCTGGAGATGCGGTTCCTCTGCAGGTAAAGGTACTCCAACGACTCAGGCAAGTCAGACGGGATGTGTGACAGCAGGTTGCTGGAAAGGTCCAACGTCTACATGGACAACACCACAGCATCAACTTTCACGTTGCGTTGTCGTCCTGTGCCAAAGGAGACAAAGAAAGGCCAGGGCCCAGGAGCCACAATTCCACTCACTGTGAGCGCACTGAGTTCCATCCAGGCCCCCTGGTAGACCGAGTTGAGCCTAAGCTGGTTCTCACTAAGGATGAGCTTCTGCAGCTTGTCCATGCCCGTCAGCGCTCCGTCCGGTATGGAGGTCAGCTGGTTGTTCTTCACCTCCAACACCTTCAGGCTGCGAGGGAGGCCAATGGGCAGCGAGTGGAGCACGTTGCCCGACAGGTGCAGCGTCTCCAGCAGCCGCAGCTTGCGGAAGGCGTCGCGGTGCAGCTTGGAGTTGCTCAGCTGATTGTAGCTGAGGTTGAGCTCGGTCAGCGTGTAGAGCACCGCCAGGTCGTTGCGGCCGATTTCTGAGATGGAGTTGTGGAGCAGCATGAGGGTCTTGGCCCGTCGAGGGAGACCTCGGGGAACACGCTCCAACTGGTTGTTGTACATGTGAAGCGTGTGCAGCTTCTTCAGGCCCTTGGAGGGACGCAACAAAAGCAGTCAAAGAGGCACAAGGCTCAGTGGGAATAAGCCACATGCGCAGATCGCAAAAGGGTCTCAAGTCTGGCCGCAAGTTTCACGTTACTGTGATGAAAAGCAAGCAAGTGGAGTACATGCTAAATTTCACACAGTCAAGTCATGACCTGGCTTAGTTGGCGACTTCAGTCGAACACCAGGTCAAGGTTACCTGGAAGGCAGTTGGGTGGATGAAGCGTGAACGCAACTTGTTGTTGTGCAGCAGAAGATACTCCAGGTTGCGTACGGAACTGAGTACGTCTGCGGGGATGCTGCGGATGGAGTTTTTCTCCAGGTGCAGCAGCACCAGGTTGCGAGGCAGACCTTTGGGCACCACGCTCAGGTTGTTGTTGGACAAGTCCAAGCACTCCAGGCTGTTCAGTTGGCTGGAAGACATCAGGCTGTCATGGCACCGCGTCTCTGGACGCTTACGCTGTAAACTTTCTCCCTACCTAAAGGTCTCGTTGTCCATGCCCTCGTTGCTCAGGAAATTGTTCTGCAGGTAAAGTTCTCTTAGGTTCTGCAAGCTGTCGAAGGCTCCAGCTGGGATTTTCTCCAGCTTGTTGCTCTGTTCAAAGACGCAATGGTCAGTGTGATTCTCTGGTGAGGACAGAAAACATCTTGGGGGAGGACCTTCAGGTGAAGACGGTACAGGCTGGGGGGCAGGTTCTTGGGCACGGTATGCAAGAAGTTGCTGGACATGGTAAGAATCTCCAGGTTGTCAGAAGCATTGAACATGTGATCAGGAAGCCCGCCATCTGTCAACTTGTTGTTGTGGAGATAGACGGACCTGAAAACATTTGATTGTGTGTCGGGAGAACCGTTAGACAGAAACATTTTGAGGAAGAGCACAAGCGGCGCAATCATACTTCAGGTGTGGCTTATAGCCAAACGTGTATGGGAAGATCTTGGTGAGCTGGTTGGCCGCAAAGTCAGCACTGACCAATGAGGGTGGCAAGGCTTTGGGTGCAGAGGTGAGCTGAAAGTACAAGAAGATACTTTGCATGGAATGTTCAGGACATTTAAAGGGACTTCAAGTCAGGAAAGAACAAGACGCTGTGCACAGAATGACACTTGGAAAGGAACCCTTCACATAAGCCTGAACTCAAAGCGAGAGGTCGGAAGAGCTTTGATTGAGGGAGCAATTTCAACTACCTGATTATTGGCCAGGTACAAATACGCCAGTTCTTCTAACATCTCAAAACCTTCATCTTCCAAGCCTGGAAAGAGAAGATCGCATCATTGCCTTCAGTTTTTCTACTTACTGTCAACTTCACCTGTTTATGACTGCAGTTATCCTCTTTAGGATTGCTGGTGAAAAGAAAGGCATAGCAAACGGTGATACACCAATTGCAGGACACAGAGACAAACAGCGATCCACGTCCACATCACGAAACCTGAGAGCAAATGAGTAACCCCAGACAAAACCCAAGCAGGCATGCAAGACCACGCAAACTCGAGACAGGAAGTCATGGTTCCAATCCCGAAACCTCAGAACCTGAGTCAACCAGTATGAGCTAGAAAAAGCCACTGACTTTGTTTGCTGGGTCGATAGGTGGCTCTTTCAGTCACCCAGTCAGTCAAATGACTTCTCCACCAGTTTGGTTAAATAGTTAGCCGATTGTTTCGGGTTAGTAGGGTAATTGTTCATTTGGTCAATCGCTGTCGCAGTCCATTGCCAGCTCAGTGGCCTAGTAGTAGTATTGTGTCCGCCCTGAGACTGGAAGGTTGTGGGTTCAAACCCCGGCCGGGTCATACCAAAGACTATAAAAATGGGACCCATTGCCTCCCTGCTTGGCACTCAGCATTAAGGGTTGGCATTGGGGGGTTAGATCACCAAATGATTCCCGGGCGTGGCACCGCTGCTGCCCACTGCTCCCTTCGGGGATGGGTTAAATGCAGAGACAAATTTTACCGCACCCAGTTGTGTGTGTGACAATCATTGGGACTTTAACTTTTAACTTTACTCAGCTGACTAGTTTGTCAGTCAGTTGGTTACTTGATGGAGCTGACCTGAAAAGACCCTTGTGTCACTTTAGTTCTACTTTGTAATGTGCATTACTGCCACCTACTGGACTGAAGTGGAACAGGAAGTAGTCATTTTAAAGTAAAGTCCTGACCGTCTGTAGTGAGCCAGTTGTTCTGCAGGTTGAGTGTCTCGAGCCGATGCAGGTCTGACAGGTGCTCCACCCGTATCTCCTCGATTTTGTTGTTCTTCCGTGGGGAAACAAAGGACGATAGGTGGTCCCGCCATCACACGCAGGTAGTTAAGCTGACGGGTCGCACCTGTAGCGCCAGCTGGCGGGTGGTGGCAGGCAGCCCCGCGGGGAACTCGGTGAGGTCCACTCCGGCGCAGTCCACCGCCCCCTCGGTCGTGCAGCTGCAGTCCGCCGGGCATTCGCCGGGTTCCGATTCGGCCACAGCAATAACGGGCGGCCCAATTGGCTTCACCCCCTGCACTCTTGCCGGGATCTGGCCCAGGACCAGAAGTCCGGCCAGCACCAGCAGGACATAGGGTATCTTCAGGATGGAATGCTTGGGAAAGGCCATGCTCGCCGCTCAGGGTTCCTGTTGCTCAAGAACCAGGACATTCTGGATCAAAACATACTTTACTGGAAACAGAGTTTTGTTTTCTTTTTTTTAAAGCCATAAAAGTCTCTGGTCTCAAGACTCCAGTGGCCTTGTGTTTATTGTGAATCATCTACACGGTATGCTTGATATCCATCCACATCCTCATCCTCGCTCACTGACTCCAGTCAAACAGGCAGGGGGATTTCCCAGCATGCACCAAAACTAAAAACACAGCACTCACTCCAAATAAAAAACACAGCTTTTCATCCAATTCATCAATTAATGTGTTAAAAAAACAGATTCATCATTTATTAAATAATCATGCAATGCTGGTGTGCCTGTCCCCAGATGTAGTTCAGCACTTGAATGACAGGATATTGATTTTTTGGGGGTTTCTGGGATCCCAATTTGAGAACCATCGATTTCGGAGTCACGGGGGCTGCCTGTCACCTTTGCAGGCTTAACAGTCTGCACACTGACATGCTACCATCATTTGAGGTGATGAGATTGGACTCTGAGACATTGGACTAGACAACTTGTCACACGGCCGTAAGCATGCAATCCGTAGTAATGGACCATTTCCATTTGACATGAGACAAGCAGACAATGAGGACATGCGACAACATGCAAGACATGACAAGAGACTGACCAGGAGCAGCAGCAGTCTTGCAGCAGACCTCAGACAAACTTACAGAAATGTTCCCGTCCACACACAGCAGCTCGTCCCATAGCAACAGCAGCAGTCTGACGAGAACTTCACAACCTCCAGATGTCTCCCTCACACACACACACACATGTGGGGGGGGGGGGGGGGGGGGGGGTGGCAGACGCCCCATCATGGGGAGGAGATGTCGACGCGATCGTGTTATTTCAAGCGCTCCTTTTTTCGAGCCAATAAAAAGTTAGTCAGTACATCTTGGACCATCTTGGACGGCTGGACAGAAAACACATGACATTATGGGATGGATGTGATGACACAGCACATTTTGTATCGTAGTACACGAGCGCCATTTGATCACAACATTAGACAATAATACACTACACAGAATGTCACACTACACAGGCTGTTGCAAACATTCCACTGGCACCCCGTTATCTGCATTCGGGATACACAGTATGGAGATGTTTTTTAACAGGCATGTTGGATGGAGAATGTGGAGAAACAAAACATCCTGCTAAACAAGCTAATACTAATAAATGTTAATGATTGGTATGTATAGTACGGTTTGATTGTTGATTATGGTAGTTAGCTGCTTGGATGATTAGATGTAGACATCGGTGGGTTAGTTGCGGATCAATTGGTTGGTTACTTAGCCACCTAGTTGGTTCGTCAGTAAGTCACTTGGTTATTAAGTTGCTTGAGAGGAAGGTGGGCCAATTGGTTTCTTTGCCAGTTGCGAGTCAGTCAATTGACAGGTTACTTGGCCAGCCAGTTAGTTGGAAGAGAAGCAGGTTGGTTGGTTGGTTGGTTGGTTGGTCGATCGGTCGGTCGGTCGGTCGGTCGGTCGGTCGGTCGGTCGGTCGGTCGGTCGGTAGGTAGGTAGGTAGGTAGGTAGGTAGGTAGGTAGGTAGGTAGGTAGGTAGGTAGGTAGGTAGGTAGGTAGGTAGGTAGGTAGGTAGGTAGGTAGGTCGGTCGGTCGGCCAGCCGGTCAATCGGTCAGTTAGTCAACTCGTCAGTTAGTCACTTATGCGTTAGTTCGCTGGGTCAGTCAGGTTGATGTGTCAGTCAGTTCATTTTCATTGTTGTCACTTGTTACAAGCCTACTCGGATTGGCACCAAGCAGGGGCAGCGACCCACCAGATCAAGAAGATGGAGCTGCACTGAAAACCTCTTGCTTCAGTCTTTGATAAGGGGCTCTCGAGGCCGGCACTTGAGGCACCCCTGGTGAGTCCTTTGTAATATCCTTGCTGCCACGGACGGCAGAGGAGTGGAACAAGTTTTCCCATCAAAGACGTGTAAGATTATTTAAACTTGGCGGGGGTCTGCGTTCTGATCAATGACCTTCTCTGCGGTGCGGTGTTCACTGGTCACATGCCTTGTGGTGTTAAACCTTCACAGCATATGTGTATGTAGTATCTGCTTGCTCAACGCTAAGCTAAGCACTAAGCGCTAGCTGTCCCAAAGTGACACAAATACAAGGAGAGAGGCTTATCGCTGCTAGGACTGTACAGTCAGTGCCATAAACAATCACTAATGTGTTACACAACACACAAAATGTTACAAAACTTGATAATTTATCATCTTTGTCTGCGACAAGTTGCAGTCAAGAATTTGTCTGATTAAAACCAGATCTAAAGATGATGCAAGACAAGCACAATCACAACCATGTTGCCTTGTTACATTTCTACAAATGGATCTTATTGTCCTTGTAAAAGCACTCATTTTTTACCAATTTCTCCTTTCAAAAACACATTAAAAACATGACTAGAACTGTGTTTTTTCATCTTGCCTTGATTACTGTAACATATTGTTCTCTGGTCTTCCTAAGTCCAGTATTAAAAGTCTACAGTTGGTACAAAATGCTGTGGCGAGACTGCTCACAAGGAAGGGAAAGTTTGATCACATTACCCCGATACTAGCAAACTTGCATTGGCTCCGGGTCCATTTAAGAGGTTCTTTTATTAACCTTTAAAACATTGCATTGCTTAGTGCCTTCCTATCTCATTGACCTAGTTGTACCTTATGTTCTGTCCCAAAACCTACATTCACATAACGTTGGTCTTTTAGTGACCTCGAGGGCCAAAAATAAGTCCGGTAGAGCAGGGGTCCCCAACCCCCGGTCCGCGGACCGGTATCGGTCCGTGGGTCACTTGGTACCAGGCCGCACAGAAATTTTATTTATTCATTTATTTATTTATTTATTTATTTTAACAACGATCAATTAATTCAGGTCAAGGCGTTCGTCCCGGTCACGTGACATGTTTCCCCAGTTGAGCCCGCAAAGCTAGCAAAAATGAGTAAGAATTTATTTTGAAAAATTATTTTTAAAAAATGGCGATTCTCTCCCAATTACGTCCGTCAGTGCATCTGTGTCTCTTGACACAGGTTAATTCAGGTCAAGAAGCTCCTCCCCCCAGTCGAGCCCGCGAAGCTAGCAAAAATGAGCAAGAAACAGACATGTTTGGAAAGCTTCTTCGGAAAGGGAAAAAATCCCAATGAGGAGACGGAAGAAGAAGAGGCTACGACTTCTAAGAAAAGGAAAGCTGCATTTAAAAGAAAGTCCTACTTCAAATATAGATTTATCGCCACAGGTGGCTGACTTGCCAAGCAAGCCCACTGCATAATATGTGGCAACTGGCGACAGGCTAGCTAACGAGGCAATGAGTGCTTGGGCACATGGAGACCAAGCATCCTGTATTAAAAGACAAACCTTAACCACTTTGAGTGTCATTGTCTCCGATTACGCCGGCTCGTTTCTGAGAAACTAGCTCAGTGCTCCCACAAATTCAACATAATGGTGAGTTTTATTTTCATGCCGTTTATACTTGTTTTTATGCCAGTCGTACCATTTTATTTCATCGTATTTATATATTTATTATAAATGTACTATTTATTTATATAAATGTATTATTTATTCATATAAAGGCCGGTCCGCGAAAATATTTCTGACACGTAACCGGTCCGTGGCGCAAAAAAGGTTGTGGACCACTGCGGTAGAGCATTCTCTATTCTATTATTTTATTGGTTAGCTATTCGTGAGTTTTGGTAGCTAGTTAGTTAGTTACTTGGTTGCTTGATAGGTCCGTTTTTTAGTTGATTGTTAGCTTGTCCGACGGCCGGTCACTTGGTCCAAAAAAAGTTCATTCGTCAGTTTTGCAGACGATGGGTTTTGGGCAGTTGGCCTACTCTTAAGGTAGTTCCTCATTGTCGCTTGCTCGCTTAGTTAGCTTGCGTAGGGCTTGTTCATGTGTCGAACAACAAAGTACTAAATGTTGGTGGTGTTTTGGATGATGTTGATTGAGGTATATACCTATATACATATATACATATATATATATATATATATATATATATATATATATATATATATATATATATATATATATATATATATATATATATATATATATATATATTTTACCTTAGGTTGTTTTTTTCCAATTTTAATGCAATTAAGATTCATACAAAAGCTACTTGGTATGAAAACAAACTTTATTGTAAACCTTTTAATTTAATCATACAGGAAAGTGTTGATAGGGGCAAAGAAAGAACCCATCGCTGTTGTTATGCTTGACATCTTGAATCAAATGAAGATCATTCTAAGATTGAGTTGTATACATTTGTTTTTCCCAGACACTACAAGGACTCGAGTGTTTAGAGTCAGTCCTGAAAACATTTTGGGGATGTTTCCTGCTGGTGGTCCTGGGAACCGGACGCCATATTGCAGATCAAGAGCAGAGTGGGTTTGAAAAACAACACAAGGTCAAGAGTGTAGAAAATGGTGCACTTCCAGTTCCTTGCTCTACTTTAATTGGCAAAGCAAAACCGAACAGGGCGAGAGGGGAAAAAAAAAAAAAAAAAAAGTCTGAACTACTGAAGAGCTTGCTTATGTGGAGATGGGAAAATGTAGAGGTGTGTCCTTCGCACACGCGCACACCCCTCGGAGCAGGGGGAGGGGGTGTGTACGACATAAATACCGCAAACATCCCGGTGGGCTCCAACATGAGTAATCCTGCTGTGAGCACCGGGCACAAAAGTGGGTCACGTCAACAAGACGAGTGCAGCCAGCGCGGCAATCCGCAAACTTCCGTCAAAGCTGACACGCAACAAACACAAAGTGGCTGGCTCTAAATGCATCAAATTCTTTCTTGGGAGGGTGAGCTGCAAAAAAAGAAAATAAGCGCCCACGCTGTCCGAGGGAGCAGGAAAGGCTTCCAGATGATCAAAGGTGGGAGAGGCTGCAGCGCTAAATGGAAAACACGTGTGGGAGGGAGGGAGTCCATCTTGGAGGCCCTCCTGCAACAAGTCGCAGTCAAGTCTCAAGTGGCGACTCACCAGCAAGGCCCAACTTACTGCGGGAAAAAAACAAAAAAAACAGCAAGTCAACTCAAGTCATCCCCTGGCTGAAGAAAATCATCCAAGTCTCAGGCATCCCGCAGAAGCCACTGTCCACGTCCACGTGTAGCCTTTCTGAATATGGCTGCAGTGCACTTTGGGCTGATTTGGTGACAAAAAGAAAAAGACAAAAAGCTGCCAAGTGGGCACTAACATTGTGTGTTGATTTTCTTTTTCCAATGAATTGGATTTCAAGAAATAATCTTACTTTCATTCCAAAAACGAGACATTATTTCAAATTGAAGAAAATGCTAAAGCATCACTTGGTCATGCGCTTCATCAAAAATATTGATCCTTGAGGGCCAAAGTTGACTGTGATCAACCTCAAAGAGAATCCGCCTCCTGTCGTGGAGGATGACGAAAAAAACAATTTTGGACTTTGAGGATTTGGATAAAATCCAAGTCAAACAAGGTCGCCAAATGATTTAACGCTTAATTTAGTTGTAATAGAACCATATTTTTCACACCATAAGGCGCACTGGATTATAAGGCGCACCCTCATTGAATATTTTATTTTAGAAATGAATTCATATATAGGGCGCACTGAATTAAAAGGCACGTAAAATAGAAGCTATACTGCATCAAACTGAGGTTGACTAGGGTTGCGGTATGCATCCACTAGCCAATAACCAATGAGCCCTCAGTAAACAATCGCGTTTCTCAAACTATCTCCCATAAAAGTGATCGGAACCGACTAAAGTTCGATCTAACATATTGGTACTGCTTACTTATGTTTCCCTTCCATATCAATGCGTAAATTTACTCGAAACATTAACGGCGCAGCCTATATTGAAATGAAAGAGCCTCGTGTGTATACCAGCTATCATTATAGAATTATCAACCCGCAAACTCCCATGAGCCTCAGCTCGCGGACTCCCGTGAGCCTCAGCAAAGTGTCATGGCGGTCCCCTGTAAACAATCACGTTTCTCAAACTCTCTCCCATAAGAGTGATCGGAACCGACTAAAGACCGATTTAACACATTGGTGCTGCTTCTTTATGATTACGTTGCATATTGATCCGTAAACGTACTCGAAAACATTAACGGAACAGCCTATTTTGAAATGAAATGGCCTCCCAGGTACAACAGATATTCAGTGATCCCCCCTGACCACCAATGCTGCCGTAATGCTGGGAAGCGATGCGACCTTGTAATTTACTAGTCGTACTAAAACGGGTCACCAACCTTTCTTAAACCGAGAGCTACTTCCTGGGTACTGATTAAGGCAAAGGGCTACCAGTTTGACACACACTTCTGAAATAGCCAATTTGCTCAATTTGGCTTTCACTATGAGTTGCTATTGTCATTTCCAGTTCACATGTAAGTGTGATTTTAACAAGAATAGCAAAAATACAGTCAAACCTTGGTTTTTGACCACAATCCGTTCCAGAAGGCGGTTCGAATAGCGAATCGGTCGAATTCCGAATCTATTTTTCCCATTACAAATACAGTGGAGCTTCGGTTTTTGACCACAATCCGTTCCAGAAGGCTGTTCGAGAAGTGAATCGTTCAAATTCCTTATCATGTTTTCCCATTACAAATAATGGAATAAAAATCAATCCGTTCCAAGCAAAAAAAAAAAAAAAAGGTTTTTAAGCTTTTGTTCATTTGCGCATTTTTGTCCGATCACGCAACTGCAGCGCACCGCCGAACGCGCAACCGTGGCGTGTCGCCGACTGCGCAACTGCACCGCGCTGGTCACATTATTGTGACAGAGCCGTTGCTAAAATTTAGAAAATATTTTTCAAGTCCTGATGTACTTTAAAAATTTTAAGTGGACCTCAGTGCGCAGGGAGCTCAATTTGGTCCGATCGCGCAACTGCAGCGCGTCGCTGACCGTGCAACTGCACCGTGCTGGTCGCATTATTGTGACAGATCCGTCGCTAAAATTTAGAAAATATTTTTATAGTCCTGATGTACTTTCCAAAATTTAAGTGGACCTCAATGCGCAGGGAGCTTAATTTGGTCCGATCGTGCAACCGGCCGCTCACTGTCGCATTGCTGTAAGAGCGTCTTTGTGTTTGAGGATGGCTTTACTGCTCCCACTTGCTTTCTTTGGAGGCATGATTAGGGCTTAATACAATCCTCAAAGTAACGAAAATACAATAACAACAGAGTCAGTCGGCATCTGGGCCGCGGGGTTGGGTTTTCTCGGGTCCTCCCCGCTCATCACGAGAGGTTCGACATCCGAATTTTTTTCGACAACCGAAGCAAATTTTTTGTTCGAATTCCGATTATTTCGAGAACCGTGACGTTCGAAAACCAAGGTTTGACTGTAAAATAAATAGATGCAGCTCACTGACAAGTGCCGCTATTTGAGCTAATTTTAGAACAGTCCTGCGGGCGACTCATGCGGCCCTCACAGGCGACCTGGTGCCCGCAGGCACCGTGTTGGTGACCCCTGTATGAAAACGTACTGAAACATTATGGCAGAGCGTCGTGTACAACCAGTATGGATCAACACATTTTTTGAGTAAATTTTAATTTTTTAAGTGCGCCTAATAGTGCTTAAATTACGGTACTTCTTTTTGTCTACATTGTCAATGCAGTGGCTGTGCATGACTCATATTCTGTGGAAATGACAGCAAGTCTGACCAGAGCAGAGTCTCGTCCTGTGCCGTCTACAGCTTGGCCTTGGCGGGCTGCAGCTGCAGGTTGCGCAGCTTCATGGCCAGGCCCATGTTGCCGGTGATCTTCAGCTTACCCTGAAAGAAGGCCTGTGCACAAAGCACAGTGGTAAACAGGTAAGCCAGCACCCATGCTACCTTCCCTCGTTTTCACACCGCACCTCAAATCATCTTTTACCTTTGAAAGGAAGGGAAATTCCACAATTATGTCCCGGCCCCCCCAAAAACAGAGACACATTTTGTCATGTATTTTTTTTTAAGAAAAAATGGAACGCTTATATTGTACTTAATAGAAATAATAGTAATGAAATTTAGAAGCATTGAAGCGTTGTTGTCCCTCGGTGCAACTTGTTTTCTACCTTGGCAGGCTGCCACAGATGGAGACCAATAAATGCTTATGGCTTTGATAGAGAGATCGTCAGGGAGCCCGCAGGGGCCCAACCCACATCTGATCCCGAAGTATATATGTGCAATGCAGTGACGTGCAGTGAGGTTCATGACTGGGAAGGCACTAACGTCCCCCCCACCCCGGAAAAATTAAATTTTTCCGGCACCTAACCGTGTCACAAAAAAAGGTTGGGGAACGCTGCTCTACTGTGGCTTATTCATTATTTAATATGAACTATTTTAATTAAAATTTCATATCAGCAGTCTTCACACATAAAAACACTCAATAAAGCACATGGAATCAAAAACTTGTTTTCAATCGTACGTACCACGCCGTTTGAAATGACATACTCCGAAGTGTGTATGTTTATGACACAGGGCGTGTGATGCGTCAGTGCAGTAGTGTTGGAGTAGTAGGGCCTGTAGTTTGTGCATGCTGCATGCTGCCTCTGCTTGCCACTTTTCTGCTTTCAGCTACCGCCACCAGCTAGCCCTCTGTTTCCGGGTGAAAAGTGCATAAGCCTCCTCAGCCGGTACACAGCCTCTCCATTGCCAAGACTTGCACACGCCTCCTCGTGGCCACACACGGTAACTGGCACCTTGCGGTCCCAGGCTAAGTTGTGCAGGATCTCGGAGCAGCAGTGGGCCCCAGAGATGTGGCATGTAGGCCCACCGGTGTGTGGACACGCCCTACTGCCCATCAACCACTGTCCCGGCTGTGGGTAAACAGCTCCAGCTATGGGTAAATGGTGAAGACCTCAACGGTGGACCAGTCGGAGGATGATGGCTGACCTAAGGGGTGGCGTCACAACGGCTGGGAAGGCGGATGAAGGCTGCAGCAGAAAAGGGTCACCAGTTGTCTTGGTCTCCTTGCCACTGGACTCTGACCCTGATCTGTCAAGGACAGTGTGGTGACAGTCTGTGCACCAGTCTCCCCACTCTAAACAAAGTCACGCACAGGCGTCTTTTTCACGGAATCCACCTTACATCCCGAATTAAAGTCCTGTGGCGAACAGTAAGTGGCAATGGGGGCAGGATTGTGAAGTCTGGAAGCCCCTAGTCACAAGCTGGCACATCAGGCAGTGGATGTTAGATGATCGTCGGGCTCTTGAACCGCGGCAGAAGAGCTCTTTGGTAGCTGCATCCACGACTGAGCAGCCCTTTTTAGGATCCACTCTGCTCACCCCTGTGGGGGAAGGGGCTAGAAAAGGTGCCCTTGACACAGCCTGCCTCAAACCTCCCGACTGGATTACCGCGTTCAGAGGGATCACCAATATGCGGTCGAAAACACAGAAACATGAATTTTGGAGCATGGAATGTGCGCACACTAATCAAAGTCAAAGTCAAAGTCAGCTTATTTGTCAATTTCTCCACATGCCAAAGACACACAAAGAAACCGAAATTTCGTTCCCCCCTATCCCACGGTGACAGTGTAACCAGTGATAGGCCGGAGAGGAGAACCGCCATCATTGCCAGGGAACTGAGAAGATGCCAGATTGACATAGCTGCTCTTTCAGAAACCCGATGGGCAGAGGAAGGTCATCTGAAGGAGGAAAAGGGTGGATACACTTTCTTCTGGAAAGGAAAGGCCACAGATGAACCTAGGATCCATGGGGTTGGTTTTGCTATCAAGAACCAACTGATCAGTCAGCTCTCTGAACTCCCTGTGGGAATCAGTGAGCGCCTGATGACCCTCCGTCTGGTGCTGGCCAACAACCAGACGAACCAGCAACAGTTCTTAGTGCTTATGCACCTACCCTCATTTCCGATGAGGACAAAAAAGAGGCCTTCTATGCCTGTCTGGATGAGGCATTGTCAAAAATCCCCAAGGAGGACAAGAATATTATATTGGGAGAGTTCAATG